>NC_044908.1:85553425-85853425 GCF_001633185.2 Quercus lobata
ATGCAATGCCTCGGTTCTATCCAAAACCTAGTTTTCCTCATCCAAGTAGTTGGTTTCCCCATAGGCTTGAGTCCGTGGACCATGCAATGCCTTGGTTCTGTCCAAAACCTAGTTTTCCTCATCCAAGTAGTTGGTTTCCCCATAGGCTTGAGTCCGTGGACCATGCAATGCCCTGGTTCTGTCCAAAACCTAGTTTTCCTCATCCAGGTAGTTGGTTTCCCCATAGGCTTGAGTCCGTGGACCATGCAATGCCTTGGTTCTGTCCAAAACCTAGTTTTCCTCATCCAAGTAGTTGGTTTCCCCATAGGCTTGAGTCCGAGGACTATGCAATGCCGTGATTCTGTCCAAAACCTAGTTTTCCTCATCCAAGTAGTTGGTTTCCCCATAGGCTTGAGTCCGAGGACTGTGCAATGCCCTAGTTCTGTCCAAAACTTAGTTTTCCTCATCCAGGTAGTTGGTTTCCCCATAGGCTTGAGTCCGTGGACCATGCAATGCCCTGGTTCTGTCCAAAACTTAGTTTTCCTCATCCAGGTAGTTGGTTTCCCCATAGGCTTGAGGCCGAGGACTATCCAAAGCCTAGTTTTCCTCATCCAAGTAGTTGGTTTCCCCATAGGCTTGAGTCCGAGGACTATGCAATGCCGTGATTCTGTCCAAAACCTAGTTTTCCTCATCCAAGTAGTTGGTTTCCCTATAGGCTTGAGTCCGAGGACTATGCAATGCCCTAGTTCTGTCCAAAACTTAGTTTTCCTCATCCAGGTAGTTGGTTTCCCCATAGGCTTGAGTCCGTGGACCATGCAATGCCCGGTTCTGTCCAAAACTTAGTTTTCCTCATCCAGGTAGTTGGTTTCCCCATAGGCTTGAGTCCGTGGACCATGCAATGCCTTGGTTCTGTCCAAAACCTAGTTTTCCTCATCCAAGTAGTTGGTTTCCCCATAGGCTTGAGTCCGTGGACCATGCAATGCCTTGGTTCTGTCCAAAACCTAGTTTTCCTCATCCAAGTAGTTGGTTTCCCCATAGGCTTGAGTCCGTGGACGATGCAATGCCCTGGTTCTATCCAAAACCTAGTTTTCCTCATCCAGGTAGATGGTTTCCCCATAGGCTTGAGTCCGTGGACCATGCAATGCCTTGGTTCTGTCCAAAACCTATTTTTCCTCATCCAAGTAGTTGGTTTCCCCATAGGCTTGAGTCCGAGGGCTATGCAATGCCCTGGTTCTGTCCAAAACTTAGTTTTCCTCATCCAGTAGTTGGTTTCCCCATAGGCTTGAGTCCGTGGACCATGCAAGCCCCGGTTCTGTCAAAAACCTAGTTTTCCTCATCCAAGTAGTTGGTTTCCCCATAGGCTTGAGTCCGTAGGACCATGCAATGCCTTGGTTCTGTCCAAAACCTAGTTTTCCTCATCCAAGTAGTTGGTTTCCCCATAGGCTTGAGTCCGTGGACCATGCAATGCCCTGGTTCTGTCCAAAACCTAGTTTTCCTCATCCAGGTAGTTGGTTTCCCCATAGGCTTGAGTCCGTGGACTATGCAATGCCCTGGTTTCTGTCCAAAACCTAGTTTTCCTCATCCAAGTAGTTGGTTTCCCCACAAGCTTGAGTCCGTGGACCATGCAATGCCTTGGTTCTGTCCAAAACCTAGTTTTCCTCATCCAAGTAGTTGGTTTCCCCATAGGCTTGAGTCCGAAGACGATGCAATGCCTTGGTTCTGTCCAAAACCTAGTTTTCCTCATCCAAGTAGTTGGTTTCTCCATAGGCTTGAGTCCGTGGACCATGCAATGCCTTGGTTCTGTCCAAAACCTAGTTTTCCTCATCCAAGTAGTTGGTTTCACCATAGGCTTGAGTCCGTGGATCATGCAATGCCTTGGTTCTGTCCAAAACCTAGTTTTCCTCATCCAAGTAGTTGGTTTCCCCATAGGCTTGAGTCCGTGGACCATGCAATGCCTCGATTCTGTCCAAAACCTAGTTTTCCTCATCCAAGTAGTTGGTTTCCCCACAGGCTTGAGTCCGAGGACTATGCAATGCCTTGATTCTGTTTAAAACCTAGTTTTTCTCATCCAAGTAGTTGGTTTCCCCATGGGCTTGAGTCCGAGGACTATGCAATGCCTTGATTCTGTTTAAAACCTAGTTTTTCTCATCCAAGTAGTTGGTTTCCCCAGAGGCTTGAGTCCGTGGACCATGCAATGCCTTGGTTCTGTCCAAAACCTAGTTTTCCTCATCCAAGTAGTTGGTTTCCCTATAGGCTTGAGTCCGAGGACTATGCAATGCCTTGGTTCTGTCCAAAACCTAGTTTTCCTCATTCAAGTAGTTGGTTTCCCCATAGGCTTGAGTCCGTGGACCATGCAATGCCTTGGTTCTTTCCAAAACCTAGTTTTCCTCATGCGTGGGACCTTGGCTTTTAGGGGAGTTAGCTCCTCAGCCAAGGCCCTAGAGTTTATCCATGCGATTAACGCTACCAAGCACCTAGTTTTCTCTTTACGGGGGACCCTGGCTTTAGGGGAGTTAGCTCCTCAGCCAAGCCCCTAGTTTTCTCTTTTTGGGGGACCCTGGCTTTAGGGGAGTTAGCTCCTCAGCCAAGCCCCTAGTTAAGTAGTATAGCTCCTAGCAGGACTTTACGCTAAAACTCTACAACCAATTGTTAGAAATGACAAAGGAACTATCTCGACCTACCGCCTATGCCAACACACAAGCCTTCCCACAGACGGCGCCAATTGTAAGGACACGATTCGCTACGGACCGTAACATTACCGGGTTCGTACCACGTAAGAAGGCCCAAACAATATCATTTGTAGAGCGTGAGTTTGAAAGGCTAGGCCTAGGTCGCCAGGCGGTGGGTTTTTCGTGGTGATCGTACAAGGTTCAGTTTTCCTTCACCCCTGGAGCCTCTCTCCTGGAGGTGGGCTGGGAGGCTCTGATTTTTGGCCATTTTTCCCAGCCTCCCCCTTTAGGTTACTTATTTTTCCTTTTATATTTGCCTGCGTTCATTGTCCTTCGTCCACGTATAGGGTCAACCTTTCCAAGACTGATACTTGTCCCATCAGCCCATACTCAAAGTCGTTGGGGGTGGTTGTAAAAGCCAAAGAATGCGGCTCTGTCAGGTTCAGAGTATTGAATGACAGTAAGGGCAGCTTTCCCCGGATATTTTTGATTTCCTTTCAAACTTATTCCTATACCGTTTTTGCCCCTCTCCTTGGTGGGGCTTTGGGTTTGCCAAGGACAGAACTATCCTCGGCTGAATCTCAAGGTTATCCCGCCGAACTTGGGCCACAGCCTTTCCTTGGCTTGGGCCTCTGGCCCCCTTCACGGGTAAACGGGCCCGGCCCATAAATTATTTGGGCCCCACAGTTGGGTTTTGGGTCCTAAAAGTGTTTGTTTCAATTTTTTAAAAATGATTTATAAATTTTTAGATTGGTAATTTTTCTTTTTCTGGATATAGGGCGAGAAAGTTTGGTTTTTAAGGAAAAATAATTTTTTGGGAAGCAATTGTCAATTCCCAAAGTACTTTCACGATGTATAAACTTTTGTAAATAATGTTGTTTACAAAAGAATATTTTACCTTCCTTTTTAATATAAAACATAACAATATTTGAATATAAAAATATGTAATAATATATGGTGACCTGCATGGGCGAATGTATCCCATATGCTGGGTGTCCTTCCATCTAGGTTTGCTGCACCTTCAACCTTTCACAAACGATTGAAGAAACTAAATTGTAAAATAAAAAATAAAAACAATATATATATATATATATATATAGAAAAGATAAAGAAAATTTTGTAATTATCAGGGAAATTTTTTTCTTTTTATTATTTAACTATTATAAAAGATATTTGCTTGTCATTTTGCCTTTTTTTTTTGCTGGAAGCTTGTTATTTTACATTAGGAAAAAAATATATCATTAACACATGTAAAGAAGCAAAAGGAATTTAAGTGATCACCTGATAAGCTGAGGCAGCAGCCCCAAACACAAAGTCAGGTGGGAAATCATCTCTGCTAAATTTATCAGTGCTTAAAACTAGTGCTGCTAAACTTGTCAGCAAAACTAGCCTCAACATTTTCCTCCTGCTTTAGTGGGAGCCTAGCAGAACTCTCTCTCTCTCTCTCTCTCTCTCTCTCTCTCTATATATATATATATATATATGTATATATTGACAAAGAACATAGTTCTAGCTGCTTATTGGATTCCTTAAAAAAGAAACAATCTTAGTGGATGTGTCCATTCATTAGTCCTACCACATATATGGCCTCAAGTTTTTTTACTTTTTTCATTTGACTTTGAGAATGCATGGAAAAGACAAGATTGAACTCATTGCAAGCTTCATCAAGGAAGTTTCTTTCAAGATTGAAGCCTGTTTATGTAATTGAGCTCAAATATGTAATTAGTATTGTAAAAGACCTTTTAGAAAGGCTCATTAGATAGACTAACCTTATATTCCCTGAAATATGAGTTGGGCCAATTAGGTAGCTGATTCTTAGATATAGATAGAGTTATGCCTCAGCAATGTTTTATTTACTTATAATGGATAATTCGATTTCAGGATAAAAGGCTTGTTTTGTTAGAATAATGTGGACCAACATGATATTTTATGATGTCTCTATTATCAATAATTAATTATTCAAAATTTCTTGTGAAATTTTGCAATATTTTTATGATGTAAAATATTGGAATACTGAAATATGTCTATTTGATACTATAGACTAAGATTAAGAAGCATTTCATTATAGTCCTTGACTTGACCATATCCATCATGATGTAGCATATTCTGATAGGTATATTGTTGGACCATGATAGAAAAGAGGTGCAAGTTAAAATTGCTTAGACTATGGAAGACAATAAAGGCTAGTCTTTTGATGTTCAGTACGTAATAATCTCGGAAGTGCTTCCATAATGAGATTCATGCACATTGAGTGTTGGCCTTAATAAATCTATCGTGTCATTGGTAGTAACTTGGCTTCTTACAAGAGGTGCTGTCATTATAGTGATTCTGGATATATGAATCCATGTGTTAGTATGAAGTTATAAAAGTAAAGACATGTTAATGAACATATTCATTAATGAATCTATTTAATAAAGTTGTTTATTAGTGAATGTAACATATCTATTACACTAATTGTTATTATAATAGAAAGGATTTTATGGCTGGTTATGTCTTTTCTGAATATTATAAATATTGTCAAGGTCACACTTGTAAGGGGTGTGAGAAGAGGAAAGAAAGCTCTTATTAATCCTGACCAGCTGGGGAGAGCATCCTAATTGCTTGTGAGGTCCTTGAATAATATAATTTAGTATGTAAATTTCTCACATTTTATTGTTGATTTTTATTACATATGCACATGATATAATTGTTAATTAATAGATCTATTATATTTGTTCTCTTGAATTATTACTTTTTAAGTATAATTCCTACATGTTTTTTCTTCCATACTGCTACCACAAGTGCAACTGAATCATTCCATTTTTAAGCTCTGTCAAAAGGGTATGGTTTTGTGACAAGGAGCAAGCTAGTAATAAGTCTCACATATCTAAGCCCAACAGACCAATGATCATTCTTTTACTAATTAAGGTGCGTTTGGGAAGCGCGTTTGCGTTTCCCAAACGCACGTTTTGCGTTTTCAACCTTTTCAGCCTGCTTTTTTTTTTTTTTTTTTTTTTTTTTCCCCACGCATTTTGGCCAATTTTGTTACTGTTCAGCAACTTTTCAGCAGCAATATTTGACTTTTTTCCATGAACAGTGCATACCGTGCACTGTTCATGGACCCACAAATTACACTTTTCAACAACTTTTTCATTAAAAATGGGTCTCATGGTACTATTCACATATTTAAAAATTATTTTGTTACAGTGTTTTTCAGTTTTCAGTTTCAGTTTTCAGCTGTATCTAAACGGACCCTTAATATATTTTACCAAGCTTAATGTTGTTCAAGGATCATATCAACTACACTTACAACTATCATTATAGGTGAAATTTTTTAATTATTGATATAATTATTAGTTACATCTCATGACTTTCTCTCATAACATGAACGTTATGTTTATTTTTCCATGTGTTAAATTTTCACGATAACGGTGTGTATCATGTCTTGTAACAAGGTTCATAATGTACTTAAACCAAACAGTCCCCCAACCCCAGAAGGAAGAAAAAAACAAGGGAAATAGTTTGTCTTATGCTTGTTCATGCCTTAAATTACTTACAAGATGAGATGTTCATAGTGTACTTTGAGAGGAAGGTTTGACACGTTGGGCTGAATGAAGGGAGAGTTGGTAAGGGAGACAGAGAGTGGGTTTTCTGGTGTGAGATGGGAGACTTGGTGCAGGAGAGGGAGAGTGAGACTGAAAACAAGATGGATTCATTACTTATATTACGAAGAAACTCGAGTTTCACGTGGAATTTTTTAATTAAAAAATCTAGCTTAGTAGGTGCCAACGTGGCAGATTTTAATGGAACTTGAGTTCTTAGAACTCGAGTTACATGGCAAATCCGAGTTTGAGGAACTCAAGTTTCAAAATAGTGATAGATCACTAATTATTTTGTAAATAGTAGTAGAACACCAATAATTTCGGCCAAAGATGATATTTGACCATTTTTACCTACACACTTATCCTACTTTCTTTGTTTTTTACGTTGTGTGAATATTAAATTAATTGATTTATTGTTAGTCACTTTGTTGATATTCCATATGCTTCTTGTTCCATACAAACTTATAGTGTCTTTTTTGTTACCTCCCAACAGGAATGTGTGAATTATCACTTATTGGGCTTTTAGTTCATTATTATTATTATATTCTTTTCCTTTTCCTTTTTCTTTTTCTTTTCAGATCAGTTATTCAGATTTATAGTCATAAGAGGTTTCTAGGACATGATCCCTTTGCGGATGGAGGATATCTATTGAGATTCAAGAACATAGTTGTTCTTGAAGAAATTTCTAATGTGTTAAATTAAAAAATTTACTTTTGTTGGGAATTAATTGGGATTCTTATTTATGTTTGAACCTTGTGGAATTTAGACAATTTGGATATTTTGGAGATTAGATGAATTACTGTGTGCGTGATTTGATTTTGAGGCTAAATTTCTTTCCGTATAGGGGATTTCCAATTGCAAGTTAAATATGGACTTTCTAAATGAATTAAAATTTTGAACTTTACTCTTTTGTTCTTTTTCTTTTTTATAAGAATCATTTTGGGCTGTACTTAAATATTTTTAAAACTGTGGTATTTTCAAATAATTGATTAAAATAGCTATTTTTTAAGAAAAGCCGACCCTTTAAAATTGATCATTTTTTTCTTATTTATTTTTCAAATTATATATTAATATTTTATAATTAAAAATAATAATATCCAAATAATTAACCATATATAATTATAATTACACTGGATTAGCATCATCAATTGTTGTAAATTTTGATCCAGCTCATATAGTTCTAAGAGAACTTTGGCTGTGGCTCCTGTTCTGTAATGTGTGATCTGCTCCTTCCAAATCCTAGAACAGCAGAGAGAAGAGTCTCTTTGGATAATAAACTATCTTGTTTATCACTCCAAAATACCATCCAAAAGCTGAGTTTGCTTGTGGAAACACAAAGGATTGTTAATGTGTAACAAAGTTCAGTATCTCTCTTTTCTTGTACAACATTGAAGAGATATTTGCACTCAGGTATGACCATTTCATTTATGTCAATAGTTAAAGTTGAATCAAAACTCCTCCCACACTAGGATTAGCTTTACCATTGTCTGTCTAATGAATAAAGCCGATATACTTCTAAACATTTTAGCTTCAACTAAATGACTGAAAACTGTGTGTGTGCATGTGTGCGTGCGCTGTGCGCATGTGACTAACTAAATGAGGTGGGAAAAACCTGAATTATGTTTTTGAAATTGAAACTGAAGGAGGTTACATGTTATTTTATTACAGATTTGGAAAAAATAAACTCTAAAGTAGCATACTGGTAAATAATATAATTTTAGAAACAATAAACAGCAGCAGCACCAGGTCTACTAGGACACCATTATGTAACAAGGAATGGCAGAATCTACCGAGAGAAGTGAGCATGGGAAAATGCAGTCAAATTCTTCTCAAGTTTGATAAACCCATCTGAGCTGACACCTTTAGTCTTCAAGAAATGGGAGTACCAATGAGCAGAAAGCTTTGGTTGCCTTTTTAGATCCGGGTCATCCAAGTCTACATAGTATAGGCCAAAGCTTGATTCATAGCCATCCAATAACTCTAAGACATCCAAGAAGGCCCATTGAAAATAGCCTCTTGTATTTGATCCATTCCTTCCAAAATTAGATTGGAGAAAGAGAAAAAGAAGGCGGAATTATGTCAGAGAAGTAAAAACCATATATCAATGCAAAGAAACATTTAGAAACTTATAATAATTCTCTCCAATGTATAAATTAGCTGATGACTTTTAGTCTTTAGTAGAAATAAATTTTGCTAGCTAACTTTGTTTTGAGGAAAACATTAAGGAATATACATATCAGATAATCCATCACTCTAGTTTTACAAGTGTATGAAATGGAATTAATTGTGATGATAATGTATATTAAATTGGTGTGACAACTAATTATACGCCACAACTTGAGACTTTAGGTGATAAATTTGTAAAATTTTGTGTTGGCAAATTAGACAATAGTGAGTTCAGTTTTATGAAATTTTGTCTCCTCGCCTCATGTGTTATGGCAGAAAAATATAAATATCTTGTTGTGTTATTTGTATTAGACAAGAGACAGTTAGAGAACTCTTTTGATGTATTAAGTTTTGGGTTATGTTAGTATTTCACTATTTTGAGCCACTTTTGTGATCTCTCTAATTTGTGATGTGACGCTGAGATAGGATCAAAATGTCTAGAGTTGCAGACACTCAGACTATAGTGAAGGCAATATTTAAAAGAATTTTAGATTATTTAACAAGATTTA
The DNA here is from genome assembly GCF_001633185.2 of Quercus lobata. Classification (NCBI taxonomy): domain Eukaryota; kingdom Viridiplantae; phylum Streptophyta; class Magnoliopsida; order Fagales; family Fagaceae; genus Quercus; species Quercus lobata. The sequence goes on from NC_044908.1 coordinate 85,562,330, forward strand.
AACAGAAGTCAATAGAAAATGGGCATACTTGAGTGCATCAAGCAAAGCCCCAATATGTCCATGCAAGTAGTTCACCCTTGGCTCATCTTCCAATGATGAATTGCGTCGTGTTTTCTGTCCTGCAAAAACATTACAACCAAGATTAAGTTTCTCCCTAACAAAAAATGAAAAAAAGATTAAGTTTCTCAATTAGAGGATCACATAAAATGAGAATAAAATTGGATTTTGAACTTATCTACCTACTACCCCCAAACATGAGCAACAATCATAAGTTAGAACAAATGGTATTTCAAAGGGCAATGGAAGAAAATATGAAAGATTCAATGAGGGTTTTTTTATATTTTTTTAAGTAACTCATTTGTTCATTGTTTGATCACTTTTACTTTGAATGGTGCAAACATTTGAAAGCGAGAGTAAAACAATTGACGTTCTATCAAACATTTAGTTCATGGATATTGATCCTCTATGCAGGCTACCAATTGAATGTTGTTTCAGATAATGTATTATTAAATGCCACATTGTGACGGTAGTCTGTATATTTCTATGTCCATCTATCAAGTCCATGTACCAAAACTAGCAACAGCTTTTACAAATATTAAAATTGAAGATAATGTAAAAGAAATTCTTCTCATTTGCTACTAAGTCTGCCAATAAAGGCTTATTATGCGCTCTTTAGTTACCAAATATTTGTGTTTCAAAATGAGGAAGCAAGATTGAGTTTTAATATAAAGAAACTTATATTATGAGGACTAAAATCATTAAAAGAAAATTGTGTGTGTTAAAAAAAATATTTCTATCGAAATGCCCTCTAGCATTACTTTGATGAATTATTCTTCCGTTCCAAGGGAGGAAGAAGCACACATACAAACACTCTTTATGCATGAGGACACGTGTGTTTTTGTGTGTGTGTGTGAGAGAGAGAGAGAGAGAGAGACCATTCTCATGAATGTAAATAGGAGGATTTCCATAAGCTTGCTTGAAATACTCCAGCAGTTCTTGCAAAGCCCAAGGCGTAGTTGGAAACTGAGTCAAATAGGCTAGTTAGTATTACACCGATATGACCTTCACAAGTAAACCATCTCTGCATTTTGTGCTCATGTTCTCACCTCATTTACAGATGTATCATTTTGAATAGCTGCACAGTAGGGCAAGTAGTATTCTACTTCAGTTTCATCTCTAAATACTAGGTAACAAAATGGTGAATTTATTAAGGACCATCATGTATAAAACAATAGAATGAATCCCAGATTGGAAAATTCAACAACAGACAAAGAGAGTTGAATTGGTAAGCTGAGAAAGGCTATAAGGTAATCTGATCATTGGTGAAGTTAGTCCCCATTTTGATGGGTCTATATATAATAAAACATACCTGACAAGTCTATTGCCATGTCTGCATCAAAGTCTCTGACCTCCATGTTTAGTTTGCTGGAGTCATCCTTGATGAAAAGCGTGGCATAGTAATTTAATCCTAGAAAGTCAAATGAGCCCTTAACCAGATTTGATTCAAGATTGGTGAAGGCTGGAAGTCTTGAGCCTACATTTTTTTTCATTACATCGGGATAGTCTCCATAAACCAAGGGATCTGCATACCTGCAAGGCCAAGCAGATCATGATAGCCTAAAACATAATGAATTCCAAACCTGGCTTACATACGACTTATATTCCAAAAATTAAAAAATCAGATGTTTTCACATTAAAAAACAAGCACAAAAAACTAAAACAGAAGAATCTCAAAGTTTGTAATCACTACTTGCTTTAGGGCCATACCATATTCACATTACACTTCATAGATGCCACAATAAGATGACAACGTGCAACGTCAATTTGTTCGTGAATGTGTAACTTACCAACCAATAAGGAAGTCCTTGGCTCTTTGAGTAGCAATAACATCTTTAGTTTTGTTTGTTAGAGGATGAAGCCAGAAAGCAAAGAGATTGATTCCTATAAATCCATGCTGCTGGTCCTGCATTGCCCACACTCAATTTGTTCATATATATGTTCCCAATTTTACTTTACCTTTTTTTTTACATGGTATGTGTCATTCTAAAAATTTAGGACAAAGGCATAAAATTACTAAGAATAGGTTGCTTCTTTCTTCAGGCTGAAAAACCCAAGCATGATCTTCATTTTTGAACATCATATAGTTAAGGCATTTGATTAATTCATTAAATTGACCAAGCCACTTGAAATGAATAGCTTCTTTAGTACCTGGTACTTGTCCTTGTATAATCTAGCAGCTGATGCATGCGCCAACAAGATATGATGAGTTGCCAAGTATGGCTCAGTTGAGGAGTTGCCTCTGGTGCAATTAATGCCAAATGGAGAAGAACAATGCCCAGGTGGTAGATATCCCCCATTGTAACTCCCAATCACGAACACATTGGCCTCGTTCATAGTAGTCCAATGTAACACCCTGTCACCAAAATTCCTGAAGCAGACATCTGCATATGCCGTGAAGTCTTTCCTGGATCCACATCTAGATTATTAAATCACATTCCTTGCCAGGTTTTCTGCTTACCACACAGAATGTGGATGCATACACTCAAGCATAATAGTTGTCTACAATAGACATGAAGGATGAGAATCATACACCATTTTTCGACTAAGCCATCCTCCATACTTGTCTTCCAGTGCCTGTGGGAAATCACTGTGATGTAATGTAACATGAGGTTGGATTCCTGCTTGATCAAGAAACAAATTAGCATACAGAAGGACTCAATCAATGCCAAGAAAATTGAACTATTGTCATTTATGATTGATGGGAATGGACAGTAACCATTGCTGGATAGTTCATTGATAAGATTGTTGTAATATTGTAGCCCCTTTGGATTGACAGGTCCTCTTCCATCTGAAACATTAGAAAATAAGCAGCTTAAGCATGAGAAAAAGTACTAAATCACTTCTTGTTCGGTTAATGAAAGGGATTTGTGATCATACTTGGAATAAGTCTTGACCATGAGATAGAAAATCTATAGGCCTCTAACCCTGTGTCCACCATGAGCTGGACATCATCCTGCAAGAGTGTGATCAACCATACTCATATTACTAGATGGTTCAAATAAAATGGGCATATAATTAGTTGGTTATGTCATGGGCCGTATAATTTGGTATCTATCAGGCAGAATGAGTATTTGTCATGCAGAATACTTTCATTTTGTTATAATTAATTATGGTTTACCATTTGCTAACAACTTAAGTTTTGGGACAACTTATAATTTATCATGGTATTATAAAAAGTGGAGCTAAGTTTAAATCATGTTCCCACTCTATTTCAAATTTATAAAGTTAAAAATACTACGTGTGCAAATATTGGTAATATATTAAAGGATAAATACTTTTACACACATCCTGTAACACACAAAGAATTAGTGTTTGACTTACCTCAAATACTTTTTTAACTAGGCATGTTCTTTTATTTTAAATATATAATGACAAGTGGTAGTGGGTTTTAATATCCACATTTTATTTAATAAATAGGTGATGTGGTAGTCTCTCAATAAAACAAAAGGGGATTCATTTTAAAAAGGTTTTGGAAGTAAGTCAAACTCAAAGAATTATTGTACATACCTTGTATTTGTGATATTGATCACATGCTATGTCACCATTGGCTCCATGCATTTTCCCTGAAAATTTAAAAATGTGTTAATCCCCATAGTGGTTTTTCACATCGTCACTAGTTGACTACATTATTTACTTCACTTCACTTTAATTATTATTGGTAACTTATTTATTGTGGTTACTTAACCGAAATTAAATTTAAATTCATAATTGGTTAATGTGCAACGTTTGATTAATTTCCGCATTTTGTTAAAGATATTGGGTATATATCAATCTAATGGCCCAAAAGGCCCATTATTGTAAGTCTATGTAGAGCTAATATTAGTTCTTTTATATATCTTACTAGAATTCATTGTGATCAACAATTGAGAACAAAATAAAGATATGACCCCTCGAGTTTTATCAAGTATCAGGTTGAACTACGTAACTCTTGTTTCTCTCTCTCTCTCTCTCTCTCTCTTGCTTTTGCTTCTCTAAATTATTTAATCCTTGTCTTTCAACAGGGTCTAAATAGACTTAGCTTAATTATATCTGACCTCAGTTCTAATTTATCAATTCACATGATATATAGTCATTCATTTCATACGGAATAGATGAGATTTTGATTTTCTAGCACTTGAAAAATGGGACTATTAAGCACTAATAGTACTTTTGATATACTAATCAATTTGAATGCAAATAATCTCATTTTTATTTAATAAACAAATACCAGGGAATAAACTATTTCATAAAAATGTTACTACATATTACCCAAGTTAGTTGTATAATAGAACATTAATTTACTTTTTGGGGGGAAAATGATTAGAATATAACTTCAAAATACTATACTAATTATAAAGAAGCTTACCAGAATGGGAAAAGGAATCCCATATGCTAGGCTCCCTCCCATCTTCATTTGCTGCACCTTCAACCTTTCATATATATAAACATTTTTTTCAAGGATATGAAGAAATAGAGAGAATATTAATTATCTATTAGAAATCACCAATTCTTTACAACTTTTAGTAATGAAATAACTAAACAAATAGCACTTTTTTTTTTCTTTAATAAAGCTATGTTTAAGAAAAAAATGAAAAGAATGTATAAAACCATTAATTAATAAACAGACCTGATAAGCCGAGGTCCCAGAACCAAACACAAAGTCAGGTGGGAAGTCATCTCTGCTAAATTTATCAACCCCTAGTACTTCAACCACTGATATGTTTATCAGAAGAAATAGAAAGAAATAAGAGAGAATCAACATTTTTTTCCCAAAGCAATGCTTTGAAAGCATGCTTGTATATATTATCCTCTAGCTTGACCCAAATGAATGGCTTTAATTTATAGCCAGACAAAGAGTGCATCCCAGTAGAAAATCGACAAACTTGTCCTTGTTGCTGACTTAGGATAATGAACGTTCTACAAATGTTAAAGGAAAGTTCAAAGGAAAAGTTACAGAGTATATTGACACTTGCATTCGTGGAGTTTTGTCTGTTTGTTTAGAGCCCGAAAACAATGGTTAACCAATTTTGAGGCCAAACAGCTTTTGGTTAAGTCATGAATAACACCAATATTGTAAAAACAAAAATAAATGTGGTGGAAATATACCACATAATATGGTTCCAAAGTAAAAAACACAAGGAGGGCTTGACCTTACCAATCTTGGGAAGCAAAACTGAATCCACTAACTGAATTGAAGTTTTACCAAATAAAATTACCAAATTCTAAATTGCTACAATTTAGTAGTACTTACTAATTTTACCCAACACAGTTTTGAATTCATGGACTCTTCAATTATCGACTTTGTTGCATGTGAAATTTTGTCCACAACTTCAAACACTTTTGGTTCAACATTTTAACTTTTGGAATATGCAACAACTTCAACACCACCCGTTTTGAATTTTCTTCAAGCTTGATCACCAATATAGACTTTAGTTTTGAGAGCAAGAAGCAGTGTACCTTCAAGTTTACAATCAGTAGATCTCTCAAAGTCTTTTTCACTTGATCTAGGTTTTTCTTATATACTTTAAGCTTAGATGCATGAAACCGTAGTCACTTGACGGGCTGAATGGACTGAACTCATGATTTTCACCTGACACATTTTGATTGATCCAAAATGAGCTTGATTGATCGAAATCTTGGCTATTCGATCGATTGACTAGCTATCAAAAACTATCAAACTTATAGAAACTTGAATCTTTGATATGCTTGTCTGAAAAAATACACTTCCAAAGCAAATATAAGCCACTTTTGTTTATGATTTGCCAACCTAAAATCTAGACTCAACAGTGTCATCTGCCTTGCTGCTTGTTATAAATTATAATATGTTGCTTGAATTTTAGGTGGATGCTATAAAGCCTATAATATGTGAGTTGAATTTGAGGTGCACCAAGTTCATATGTTATTTGTTACATAGAATCATTACTTAGAAATCCCACTCCTGTGTGCCCGACATTGATTTTGTTTTTTCTTTCTTATGACATTTGATTGTGCCATTTACCAACCTTTCGTCTTTTTTATGATAAGGTATGTCAAACCTCACACACAAAAAGACGCGTGGCTTTCTGGTTGTTTTAGAGAGAGAGAGAAAAAAAACAAATTTGGTCTTAGGCACATCAATTATTGGAGAATAAATTATTCTTGTGGAGTGTTAGCTGTGGTGAGAGAGACCTCTATGAGTTGTATTTGGAGTTTGAGTTTCATGGGATTTTTAGTCATGACTAATTCTATGATAAATTTATTTGTAATTGCTGGTTAATATTCCATTGTAATGCATATAGTATGGTTGTATTAAAGGTTGAAGACTGAAGATTATATTCAGATTGTTGATTTGAAGATCTTAGTCAATTATGAAGACTTGATTGATCAATAAAAACTGGGATTTTGGACATAAACTTTTAGCCATAACTCACAAAACTCTTGGTCGAGCAACCCTGTTTTAGAAACCCATCGAGTTGGCTTTCCACTGGCTTTTCATAGGCATTTAAGTTTTAACCCCAAAACCCTACACCTACTTAAACAGAAATTCAATCCAAGTTACTAAGAGAGGAAGACGGTCACAAAACAGAGAAAAATACTTAAAAGAGAGAATTCCTTGGGCTTCCTACCTCTCCCATTGTTCATCTTTGAGAGATCTATTGTTCCAAACACGCACAATGATCACTAAAAGTTGTGTTGGAATTATGTTGAAACCTTAGAGCCAGACATCAAATCTTCAAGAAGTCTTGGGGGTAGCCGAGAGATCAGTTTACAAGTGATGTATACACTTGAGGCAATGCAGTGACAGAGCAAGAACTTGAACTTGGAGTTAAGGGAAGCCGCTTTGTTTGCTTGCTGTGTGTGGCTAAGCCGCTAAGAGGTTTTTTTTTGGTCTTTGATGCATGTGTCCACCGCTGAGTAAGGAAAAATTATTTTGTTTAAAATTTTTTAAAGAGTTAAGTTGTTTGTTTTGGGGTAAAATTAGTTTATTGGACTAATTTTTTTGGACTAGTATATTTTATTTTAGATTTTAGAATTTTTTTTAGGGTCTTTAAAAATTTAAAAATAGGAAAATGTTAGAACTACAAACTTTTTTACAAATTGCTGATGTGGTAAGTAGTTAATGGTAAGTAAAAAAGTTATGTAAGTGGTGTGCTCAGATTTAAACCAATAAGAATTAGTTATCTTAACAGTTTATAAAAATGTTGTAGAAAAGTTTATGACTATAACATTACTCTTAGAAGAATTAATGATATTGTTAAGAGGGGGTAAAATATAATTTTATAGAATACAATTGCTATAATTAGTACCTATACATATACTAATATTTATAAAAAAAAATTGAGACAGAGTGGCTCCGTCCATGAGGCAATGAGTAACTAACAAGGCTTAAGATATGTCCTATTAAAAAAAAAAAAATTAGGGTTTAAGATATGATCTACAATAGCTAGGTAGCACTGGCCGAAGCTTGGAGGGCTTGGATACTTAATTTGACTACAAATATGAAAAGTTGTATCAGTATTGTATGTAAGTTTTGATGGATAATATGCATTCTTGAAATCGATAGTTACCACATGAGATTATTACTTGTCTCATCTGAATCAGGATTTCATGTGGAAGATAGGATGGTTATCTTGTTTAATTTCGAATGAATTTCAAGTTGAACATAAAAATAATAAATAAATAAAAATAAATATTAGATTTTAAAAAAAAAAAAAATCAGAGAATTTCAAGCTTGATTTTAATGCTTTAACAGAATGTCCAAGCTTATTTTAGTCCGTTCCTTTCAAATCCTAGAACAGCAGAGAGAAGAGTCTCTTTGTCCAACAAATTATTACTTGTTTGTTCCATCACCCAAAAACTGTCCCCAAAAGCTTTGTTTGCATCTGGTAACAGAGAGGAGTGTAACAGAGTTCACTAGTTCAGTATGTCTCTCTTCTTGTACAAATTTGAAGTCATCTCCATTCATATATGACTATTTAATTTCTGTCTAACAGTTAAAGTTGAACTAAAACTCCTCCGACAGTTTGATTAGCTTTGCCATTGTCTGTCTTATGAAAGTAGATATACTTCTAAACATTTTATCTTCAAACAAATGACTGAAAACTTTCTGTGTGCAATCTGCCTTCAAGGAAATTGCTAGCCAATGGTTTACTTCTTCTTGGGGGTGCAATCTGCCTTTCTCGTGGTCACTCTAGCCTGGGTGCTAAAGTTGCCATGGCATACATCTTGACGAAGCTGAGTAAGCATGGTGCTTCATCAGATCAAAGTAGTCAAAGTTGAGGTACGTGACCTAGATGTATCATGACAGATTTTGGAGTATCTAGTAAAGTTTACTAGACATTTTATTAACTGAAGCGTGTTGCATGTAGCATCATTGTATCAAAAAAATTTGGGAATAAGGCTTAATTGTTGTTTTATATAGCATGTAGTGTAACTTACGTGCTTTTTTTTGTGGGGTGTTTTCCTGCCTTTACCTCTGCATCGAGAAGAGAATAAAGAGAAAGGCAAATGCGAAAGAAAACGATTTTGGAGCAAGGCTACTAACCCGGGGGGGAGTATATCCATATTGATTTGTTATGCGTTTCAGGTTGTAAATACTATATATATAATCAATGGACCCTTTTTAACTACTCATCTACAATTTTTTTTGGGTATGTAAATGCCCATATACTTCATTTGTAAATCTTCAAGATGTGAAAAGGATTAGAAACTGATCTAAGCAAGTCTTGTTTGACATTTAATATAGTTGGTTTTGATTTATCAGCCTTTGCATTTTATTATTGGAAAAGTTATCACAATTAGATCAACACTATCCCTTTCTGTTAAGAATATGCAGTACCGGCATATTAGCTAGATTCACTTGGAGCAGAGAGCTCAAGAGAATAAAAAGGAAATTTATTACTGTGATCCAACAAAAAAGATCTTGTTTTATTCTCTTCCTAAGTTATATTTGTGGAAGATGAACCATGATGCAGGCAAGTAAATTATGATTGATTAGCTAGAGAGGAGTCAGGAAATAGTAATACCATGATAGATTGTTCTGCTCTAAGTTATACAGGTTGTTAGAGACCATAACAAGTAAATGGTGTGCATGACTGATTTTGTCCTGTTCTTAAATCAAGGCATGACAGGCATACTGTATGTTGGGTTGGTAGCACTTGCTTAAGCCTCCTCTAGGGTCAGCTAAGGTTTATATGTGCTTATAACTGTCCCTTACTCTTTTGGTATAATTGAAGAATTTGATCATGAATCTTCTACATTTTTCTTCCTTGGTGCAAAAAGATACCATTTTTATTTTTTGTAAGTAAGAGGATACCATTCTATATTGTTGTTGAGGAGATCAGAAAGAATAGGAGAAATATGGGTTTAGATAATTCATTAGGGATCAGTGGTTTGGTTAAGGAATCATGTTATGATCAAGATCACAAATAAATTGCACCCTTCTTTCTCCTTTTTTCCTTATTTGTTTGGTGGGAATGTTTAGACAGAATGGACAAATTTTATAGATACTTTTTTTTTTAATGAATTTCTATTTAGTGCCATATATGATTTTTTTTCCCTTCTAATTTGTAAATATTTTTTTCCCTAAAAGAACATTCCATTCCAATGTATAAGCTAGCCAAAAGCACAAGCAGAAAAAAGGCTCCGAGAAGACCATTATGCTACTACAGATCTCCACTTATTATAGTAGATGGATTTTGAAGAAGTGAATAGTTGTCGTAAAAAAATCATCAGCAATATTATAAAGGGTCTCTGTCTCTCTCACTAATTATATTGAACATTAAAGAAATTTAAATATTATAGTATAAAAATGAAAAATTGCTACAAAGCAGAACACTGGTTATTCATATGCTTTGTCAAAAATAATAAACAAGAATATTACACGAAACTGTTATACAGTAAATGTAGAAAGCAGATTCTACTGAAAGTTGGTAGAAACTGCAGATAAATTCTTCTGAAGTTCAATATATCCATTTGAACTGATGTCTTTTCCCTTCAAGAAATTGGAGTACCAATGAGCAGAGAGCTTAGGTTGTCTTTTTAAATCCGGGTCATCCAAATCCACGAAGTATAGGCCGTAGCTTGAGTCATAGCCATCCAACATTTCAAATAAATCCAAGAAGGACCATGTAAAATAACCTCTTGTATTTGATCCATTCCTTCCAAGATTTTAAGAGTAGTAAGAGAAAAGTAATCACATCAAATTTTAGTAACTATGTACCAATTAAAAAGAAACAACCAAAAATATAATTAAGACCTATCATATATATATATATATATATATATTTTACAATAAGAGACTTTACTGGATGAGATGTATGGAATCCACATATCATGACACCCTTTTAATACATCTAGTGAAGCAACTAATTCATTTGATAAATTAGCAATAATTAGTCACATCTAGCTCTCTTTCAGGAAAAGATAATACACATATTAGTACATAACATAGGCAATATTCTTAATTTTTAATTCAGTAAATGTGTGAAATGAAGTCATCAAATCGTGAGTCACTATGCCTTGCTAATTATATATCAAAATTAGATTGCCAAATAAACCTAACAGCAAATAGAAATTTCAGTATAATATGTCAAGGAATGCAAGCAACTCAAATACAATTATGACAAGACTCTCACATCATGTATTAGGTTTATATAAAGTCTACAAACATACCTCACTGCATCAAGCAAACCGCCTATGTATCCATGCAAATATTTTACCCTAGGCCAGTCTTCCAGTGTTGAATTACGTCTTGTTCGTTGACCTGCAGAGAGATGTATGTCATGTCAGATTTCCTCAATTAGATGAAGTACCAACCTAATGCAAGCCCTATGCTAGAAGAGTATACCCAAAGGAAGAATGAGCAATATTTCAACTAGCAACATGAAGAAAATTTGAAACTATTCTATAAATTTTAGTTATTCTTTCAATGAATTGGTTGATTATTTCAAACTGTTACAAACCATTAATTTGTGCATTATGATACTTTAAATATTCCTACCAATAGATATATCAATAATTTATTAAATATTTGTCACATTCTGCCACAGTTGCCCTGTGTATTGCAGCATACATCCAAATAATCATACTCTCATAGTGGCTTTTTTTTTTTTTTTTGGGTTTATTTTCTTTCTTCTTCCTTTTTTTTTGGCTGCAATTTGATTTCCATTCATCACTTAGATGATGTTTTCCATGATTTTAGTCCAGCTACTGAGTATCTCTATAAAAATTGACATAACTGCTCCAATAATGAAATAAAAAAAGAAGTTAAAATGGAAGGAAATGTTTATACTTTATAAAGATTTATTTATTTGCAATGCAAGTCTACAGCTTGCGAAAATATACTTTGACAATTGATTTTGCTGTCACGTTATAATTTAGTAATATTTATCATTGATCCTTTTTAATTGAAACTATGATCAAATTCTCAGTGTGGAATCTGTGGTCAAATGTACTAACACAAAAGTTCTTGTAAAAACTATTTTGACAAGACAAAAGCAAATTATCATGCCTTACAAATTATAATACTCCATTGCAGCTGAAATGATCAATACTGCTACTATTAACAAATTTTCACAGTTAAAGGACTGCATGCGCGCACGAACACAGAGAGAGAGAGAGAGAGAGAGAGAGAGAGAGAGACCATTTTCATGAATGTAAACAGGAGGGTTGCCATAAACTTGCTTGATATACTCCAGGATTCCTTGCAGACCCCAGGGTACGATTGCATACTGAGTCAAACAAACTGATTAGTAATGCACTGAAATAACCAGTAGAAGCAAACTGGCCTTTAATTTTTATGTTCAGCCTCTCACCTCAAATGTCGATGTATCATTTCGAATGCCTGCCACAACCAAAAAATTAGTTAGTTATTTCAGTTCCATATCTAAACTAGATGAGCATAGCTACAACTGCTTAACACACAGGTTACACTGGCCAAGACTTCACGTGTCAACAAATACAGGACACCATAAACAAATATTAGAATGAAGCCTAATTCATAGATGGGTGATCAGAATTGACTTTGTAAGCTCAATCAAACTAAAACAAAGTAATGAAATCCAAGCTGAAAATAGTTTTAAAGTTAATAATTTTTGTTTCATTTGTCCGTCATTATCAACCTATTCCACTAAAATCCCAACAATGTGTCAAAAACATACTTGTTAACTGTACTGCCATGTCTGCCATAGCATCTCTATCTTCTGTATTTACGCTGCTCGGGTTATCCTTGACATACATTGTGATGTAATGATTTACTCCAATGAAGTCAAATGAACCTTTAACCTGACTGGATTCAGCATAGGTAAAGGACGGAAGTCTAGAGCCTACAATCTTTTTCATGGTCTGAGGATAGTCTCCAAATACCAAGGGATTCACAAACCTGCAGCACAAAGCAAGGAATAGTTGCAAAAAGCTTGAATAAATTCTGAGATCCAATTCATTTGCAGATTGCTAAAGGAAATTGGACATGAGAAGTTTTAACAGGGCAAAACGAAATCCACAAAACTGTATGATAACTTTTATTTCTCATGCCTTCTCAGAAAGACATTAGAATTGACTGATTCCAGACTAAAATGACGAAAGCCGAAGAGATAGACAATCACACAAACAAATGAAAGAAAACAGATACCACTTCATACATGAAATTAGAACTTACCATCCCAAGTAAAAGTCGTTGGCTCTTTGAGTGGCAATTTTATCTTCAGTACTGTTTGTTCGAGGAACAAACCAATAGGAAAAGACATTCAGCCCTATAACACCATGCTGCTTGTCCTGCATCACCCACAGTTTCTCTAAATTGGCACTTTGATATATATATATATATATATATATATTCATAACATTCAAATTCATGTTTCCCAAATGAAAAATGATGGCCTAAATGAAAAGAAGTAGTGAATTTTTAAACATGCTGGGATGATCAAGCATGATGATTGTCCTTGAACGTCAAATAATAGGGCAATTTATATAGGATTTTACTAATGTGTGCCCTGAGGGCACACAATAGTAAACCAATTTTGGAAAAAGTTTATTGGAAATTGAAAAAGTTTTGACAACTTTTTCAATTCCCAAGAAAACTTTTCCCAAAATGGATTTGTTAATGTATGCCATTAGGGCATACATTAACCGGACCCATTTATATATTTGCTACATTGGTCAAAATGCTGACAACAAACAGATTGAATCATACCTGGTATCTTTTCTTGTACAATCTAGCAGCTGAAGCATGTGCCAGCAGGACATGATGAGCTGCCATGTACGGTTCAGTTGAGGAGTTGCCTGTAGAGCAGTTAACTCCATATGGAGGTGAACATCGCTGAGGAGGCAGAAGTCCAACATCGTAACCCCCAAGCACAAACACATTGGCCTCATTCATAGTAGTCCAATATGAAACCCTGTCACCAAACTTTCTGAAGCACACATCTGCATATCCCGTGAAGTCTTTCCTGCATCCAGATCTAATTATTAATTCACACTCCTAGCAAAGGTTTGTGCTAAGTGAAGGAAATGTATATACTTTTAAGTGAAAGTGGCGTATGATGGAAAAGGGTACAGAACCATACACAATCTTCCGACTAACCCATCCTCCATACTCGTCTTCAAGTGCTTGAGGAAGATCAGTGTGGTGTAATGTAACATGTGGTTGTATTCCTGTGTGCAATCAAGAGGAGAAGAATCTCAGCTAAAGGAAACTCATTTTTATATTAGCTTATTGGAAGTACTTTTTTTTCTTCCTTGTTTAAAAAAAAAAAACCAAAAAAAAAACGCCTTCATTGTTAAGAAAATGGCATTATCAACATCAATGATGGATGCTGGCTATAACCGTGGCTGATTAGCTCATTGATGAGATTGTTGTAATATTGCAAACCCTTTGGATTAACTGCTCCTCTTCCACCTGAAAGTTAGACCATCAGAAGTTTAAGCGTGAGAGAAAGAACCAGAAATAACTTATTTTTTGTTTAGTTAAAGTGAGTGACAGTTATGTGATAATACTTGGGATAAGCCGTGACCATGATATGGAAAACCTATAGGCTTCTAAACCCATGTCTTTCATGAGCTGAACATCCTCCTGCAGAATTAAACGAATGTAGTCATACATAAAAGATTATAATGTGTGTTTTTGACAGTTGATTATGCTTGCTTGGTCAGGACATAACCATATAGTTGTTACAAGAAATATCAGACAGAGAGAATAGTTAGCTTCATGTGTAAACCAAAAGATGATTAATTGAGCTCAAATATGGGATCGGTATTTATGGTAAAAGACCTTTAAGAAAGGCTCATTACATAGACTGACCTTGTATTTATGGTACCCATCACATGCTATGTCCCCACTGGCTCCATGCATATTCCCTGAAATATGAGTTGGGCCAATTAGGCAGCCGATTCTCAGATATAGACAGATATGTCTCAACTTATAATGGACAAGTCCATTTGAGGAAAGAGGCTAGCTTTTTCTTCTATGCTGCTACCACAAGTGCAATTGAAGCATTCCATTTTTAAGTTCTGACAAAAAGGCATGGTTTTGTGACAAGGAGCAGGCTAGTAATAAGTCTTACATATCTAAGCCCAACAGACCAATGATCATTCTTTTACTAATTAGTATATTTCACCAAGCTTTTTGTTGTTCAAGGATCAAATCAATTACACTTACAACTATCATTTTAGATTATCTTTTTGATTGATAGAATTATTAGTTATATCTCATGACTTTCTCTCATAACAATGTGATGCATATATTTCCATGTGTTAAAATTTTCACAATAACGGTCTGTATCATGTCTTGTAACCAGGTTCTTAATGTACTTTAAACCAAACAGGCCCCCCCTTCCGCTGCGCTTGTTCATGCCTTAAGTTACTAAAAAGATGAGATGTGTAAGAGAGATTACTTACCCAAAAGAGAGACAGACAGAGAAGCTAATTAAGCCTGACGAAAAAGACAAATTGTACTTTTGTTTCATAGATAAAAAGATAAAAACAAAATGTAGTTCTCATCTTCATAAATATATAAGTTCCTCCTAGGGAGCCCCAAGCTTTAAAATAAAGGATAATGTATTAGAGTTCATTTTTCTTGGACACATTAGGCTATTTGTTTTTCCTTTTACTTTTGCAAAACTCCTATTCCAACATGTCATCAGCCACTCCACTCCTTTTACCAACAATTTTTCCTCTTTTTTGGTAATATTTAGTAATAAAAAAAATAATATCTATGCTGCATATAATAATGTAGGTTTAGTAATTAATTTTGGTTTAGTTTTCCAACTCTTCTCACTTTCTTAACTCTTATTCTTCCAATAATTCTTCACTTTACCATTATTGTTCCTCCAACTCTCTATCTCCCTATCTTGACTCTTCTTCTCCCCTATCTTCTTTTCTATAAATTTCCTATTACTTACTCTATACCTCTCTCCCATCCATTCCATGTTCTTCCTAAAACAAAAAAGGCGATTTTTCTTTCCCTCTCTCTTTATTCGATTTTCTTCTTCTTCTTTTTTTGGTGGATTTATTATTGTTTTTCCCACATTTGTGGTGAATTTCTTATTCTTTCATGCAGTTTTGTTTTAGGTTGATATATTTTGGCATTTGGATTCCCCGTCACAAGCTCCCTCTCTCATGAATTTGGTGGGCCTCAAAAGTGTTTGTTTCATTTTTTTTTCCCTTGATTTATAAATGTTGATAGGCAATTATTTTTGTTTGAATTGAGAAAGTTTGGATTTTAAGAAAGTCTGTTTTTGGAAGTAATTGTCAATTCCTAAAGTACTTTCACACACGCATAAACTTTTGTAAATAATGTTTGTCTACAAATAAATATTTTCACCTTACTTTTCAATATAAAACATAACAATATTTGAATATAAAAATATATATTAACATGTGCTGACCTGCGTGGGCGAATGTATCCCATATGCTGGGGGTCCTCCCATCTACGTTTGCTGCACCTTCAACCTTTCACAAACGATTGAAGAAACAAAAAAATATAAATAATAATTAAAAAGAGGAGATGAGTTCAAGATACACCTGATCTAATTTTTTAGAGTTACATCTTTTTTAAAAAAAGACTCTCATTATTTACAAATATTCTTATTAAAATTTCATTAATTACCCTTATTTATATTACATTCTAAACCTATCTCTAAATTCAAAAATATCTAACGTCTGACTCTCTCTCTCTCTCTCTCTACGTTTCTCTCTCTCTCTCCATCTCCTCCACCATTGCTCCACCTCCACAGGTTGCCGGCAGAAAAGTATTGTGTGATTTGTTCTAAACTTGACATTAGTAGGAAGAGGGTCATCCATGACCCTCAGTGTACATGCCATAACTCACCCCCCATTTCTTCTTCTTCCTCTACATCCTCATCTTCTTCATAGCCACATCATCATAGCAAAGCTTTTTCTCTGTTTCGTTTTTCATTTTATTTCATTTTTTGGACTTTTTCATTTGTAGATAGATAGAGAATCATCAACCCAAATGACGGGGGGATGAGGTGAGCACATAAATTGAATAATGCCAGTTTGTAATCTTTTTGGCTTGGGGATAATGTTCTTTTATTCTAAATCTGAACTGGGTTTGTTTGTGTGGTTGCTATATAAAAAGCAAGCACGTCATACTCAAGCTAATGATCATTCAGGAATTTCAACAAACAGGTGAGAGACATATTAAATTTG
Organism: Quercus lobata; assembly: GCF_001633185.2. NCBI lineage: Eukaryota > Viridiplantae > Streptophyta > Magnoliopsida > Fagales > Fagaceae > Quercus > Quercus lobata. The sequence continues at coordinate 85,579,016 of NC_044908.1, forward strand.
TCCATGAAACACATGCATTCATGCGTATAATTTGAACAAGGAATCTTTATAGATAAACCAAGAATTGGTGAGCATCATACCTGAGCAAAAACAAGAAAACATTTTTTTTTTTTTTTGGTCACAATATATGTTTTAAGTCCTCCATTAGTTGGAGTCTCTCCGTTATCTTCAATGCAGTGTTCGGCTTTTTTTTTTTTTTTTTTTTTCTTCCTGCCGGCAACATGTGGAGGTGGAGCAGTGGTGGAGGAGACATAGAGAGAAACGTAGAGAGAGAGAGAGAGAGAGAGAGAGAGAGAAAGAGAGAGAGAGAGACGTTTTTGAGTTTAGATACATGTTTAGAACTTAATAAATGATGATAATCTTAATAAGAATATTTAAAATAATGGGTGTTTTTTTTTACCGTTAAATCTATTTAAATTTAATTATTTAAAAAATATCTTAAATAAACATATAATCATTAACACATAAAAAGAAGCAAAAGGAATTTTAAGTGATTACCTGATAAGCTGAGGAAGCAGCACCAAACACAAAGTCAGGTGGGAAATCATCTCTGCTAAACGTATCAGTTCTTAAAACTAGTGCTGCTAAACTTGTCAGCAAAACTAGCCTCAACATTTTCCTCCTGTTTTAGCAGGAGCCTCGCAGTACTCTCTCTCTCTCTCTCTCTCTATACATATATGATATGTGCTGTTAAAGAACATACGCAACATAGTTTTAGATGCCTATTGGATTCCTTAAAAAAAAAAGAATCTTATTGGATTGGTCCATTCATGAGTCCTACGGTCCTACCGCATACACATAGCTTTAATTTATGGCCAGATTTTTTTATTTTATTTTATTTTTATTTGCCTTTGAGAAAGCATGGTAAAGACAGGATTGAATTGCACTCTATGCTTGGTATTATAAGCCTCTACTTGGATTAACTGCAACCAAGTAATCTATATCTATATATTGGGTAAATTCCATTTGGGCTTTTCTCAATTATTTTAGGGATTAAACTGGCTTTAGGGACCAAATTGATTAGTTTTGAAAAGTTTTGGACTTGGTTGACATTAGTCAAAACCTCAGAGTATATTAGTGGAATTTAACCCTATATTTTTATTAATTTTTTTTTAGAGATAATTATAATATATTGCTAATTTCACAGCTTGAACATTTTTCCTCCTAAACCTCCAAACACTCTGTACATGGAGAGGTGTCAATTTAGCTATAAGGCTTTTGACCTATATTTTTATTAATTGAAGCAGTATTTTGAGTGAGACAAAAATTTTCAGATATATATATATTCAAAATTTTTTACTTGTCTATTTAATTGATGCACAATAAAAATGGTGTTAGTAGTGGACTCATGTGAACCATGGGTTGCCAAAAGTGATAAATTTTGTCCAAAAATTTTATTTAGCAACAAAAGCACCATAAAATAAGCCTGTATTTTTTTGGACCAAATCAAGAACTCACAAGAGCTGGTCATCCTCCCTTGCACTACCCAGCGTTGCCATCTTCAGTTTCTGACAAACCGCACAAGAAAATATAAAAAAGTTCATACTTTTAACCCATTTTGGTTCATTTGCATATTTCATTCAATCCAATACTCCCTGATAAATAAGCTACCAAAATATAAGTTAGCCAAACACACATGGAGATAAGGCCTTGTGTAATGCAGTGTACTAGAGATCTCCACGTATCAAAGTAGATGACTTTTGAAGAAGTGAATAGTTGTTGTCCTTGAAATTGTCAGCAATATCAGAAAGGACCTCTATCTCTCTCACTTAAATATATTGAAGAACATCAAAGATGTCTATATACCATTTTGTGCACAAATGAAAAATTGCTACAAAGCAGCACACTGTTGGTTCATATACTTTGACAAAAGAAAAGAAAAAAAAGAAGAGAAAAAGAATAATAAACAAACCATTATACAAAGTAAATGTACAAAGCCTAATCTACTCAAGTAAATAAGGAGAAACTGCAGATATATTCTTCTTAAGTTCAATATATTCATCAGAACTGATGTTTTTCCCCTTCAAGAAATTGAAGTACCAATGAGCAGAGAGCTTAGGTTGTCTTTTTAAATCCGGGTCATCCAAATCCACGAAGTATAGGCCGTAGCTTGATTCATAGCCATCCAACATTTCAAATAAATCCAAGAAGGACCATGTAAAATAACCTCTTGTATTTGATCCATTCCTTCCAAGATTTTAAGAATAGTGAGATAAAAGTAATCACATCAAATTTTAGTAACCGTGTATCAATTAAAAAGAAACAACCAGAAATATAATTAAGACCTATCATATGATTTTTTTTGTAGATATAAACATATGGCATCCATCTCATATTGGTTTATTTGACAATGAGAGACTTTACTAGATGAGATAATTGGAATCTACATATCATGGTACCCTTTTAATTGATCAAGTGAAGCAACTAATTCCATTTGATTAATTTTTGTAGCACTAATTAGTCACATCAAACTCTCTTTCCAGAAAAGATAATACAAATATTAGGTCATAACATCTACATTAATCTTATTTTTGAATTCACTATATTTGTGAGATGGAATCATCCAATCATGAGCCACTGGTATGCTAATTATCTTCCAAAATTAACTTGGCAAATAAACCTAACAGCAAATAGAAATTTCTGTCAAGGACTGCAAACAACTCAAAGAAAATTATGACAAGACTCTCACATCATCATGTGTTAGGTTTATATAAGGTCTACAGACATACCTCAATGCATCAAGCAAAGCCCCAATATGTCCATGCAAGTAGTTCACCCTTGGCTCATCTTCCAATGATGAATTGCGTCGTGTTTTCTGTCCTGCAAAAACATTACAACCAAGATTATGTTTCTCCCTAACAAAAAAAAGAAAAAAAGATTAAGTTTCTCAATTAGAGGATCACATAAAATGAGAATAAAATTGGATTTTGAACTTAATCTACCTACTACCCCCAAACACGAACAACAATCATAAGTTAGAACAAATGGTATTTCAAAGGGCAATGGAAGAAAATATGAAAGATTCAATTAGGGTTTATTTTTTTAAGTAACTCATTTGTTCATTGTTTGATCACTTTTACTTTGAATGGTGCAAACATTTGAGAGCGAGAGTAAAACAATTGACGCTCTATCAAACATTTAGTAATGGATATTGATCCTCTATGCAGGCTACCAATTGAATGTTGTTTCAGATAATGTATTATTATTTTTTTTTTTTTTGAGAAAGTGATAATGTATTATTAAATGCCACATTGTGATGGTAGTCTGTATATTTCTATGTCCATCTATCAAGTCCACGTACCAAAACTAGCAACAGCTTTTACAAATATTAAAATTGAAGATAATGTAAAAGAAATTCTTCTCATTTGCTACTAAGTCTGCCAATAAAGGCTAATTATGCGCTCTTTAGTTACCTAATATTTGTGTTTCAAAATGAGGAAGCAAGATTCAGTTTTAATATAAAGAAACTTATATTATGAGGACTAAAATCATTAAAAGAAAATTGTGCGTGTTAAAAATAATATTTCTAACGAAATGCCCTCTAGCATTACTTTGATGAATTATTCTTCAGTTCCAAGGGAGGAAGAAGCACACATACAAACACTCTTTATGCATGAGGACACGTGTGTTTGTGTGTGTGTGTGTGAGAGAGAGAGAGAGAGAGAGAGACCATTCTCATGAATGTAAATAGGAGGATTTCCATAAGCTTGCTTGAAATACTCCAGCAGTTCTTGCAAAGCCCAAGGCGTAGTTGGAAACTGAGTCAAATAGGCTAGTTAGTATTACACCGATATGACCTTCACAAGTAAACCATCTCTGCATTTTGTGCTCATGTTCTCACCTCATTTATAGATGTATCGTTTTGAATAGCTGCACAGTAGGGCAAGTAGTATTCTACTTCAGGTTCATCTCTAAAGACTAGGTAACAAAATGGTGAATTTATTAAGGACCATCATGTATAAAACAATAGAATGAATCCCAGATTGGAAAATTCAACAACAGACAAAAAGAGTTGAATTGGTAAGCTGAGAAAGGCTATAAGGTAATCTGATCACTGGTGAAATTAGTCCCCATTTTGATGGGTCTATATATAATAAAACATACCTGACAAGTCTATTGCCATGTCTGCATCAAAGTCTCTGACCTCCATGTTTAGTTTGCTGGAGTCATCCTTGATGTAAAGCGTGGCATAGTAATTTAATCCTAGAAAGTCAAATGAGCCCTTAACCAGATTTGATTCAAGATTGGTGAAGGCTGGAAGTCTCGAGCCTACATTTTTTTTCATTACATCTGGATAGTCTCCATAAACCAAGGGATCCGCATACCTGCACGGCCAAGCAGATCATGATAGCCTAAAACATAATGAATTCCGAACCTGGCTTACATACGACTTATATTCCAAAAATTAAAAAATCAGATGTTTTCACATTAAAAAACTAAATTATTCTTGTGGAGTGTTAGCTGTGGTGAGAGAGACCTCTATGAGTTGTATTTGGAGTTTGAGTTTCATGGGATTTTTAGTGATGACTAATTCTATGATAAATTTATTTGTAATTGCTGGTTAATATTCCATTGTAATGGATATAGTATGGTTGTATTAAAGGTTGAAGACTGAAGATTATATTCAGATTGTTGATTTGAAGATCTTAGTCAATAATGAAGACTTGATTGATCAACAAAAACTGGGTTTTGGACATTAACTTTCAGCCATAGCGCACAAAACTCTCGGTCGAGCAACCCTATTTTAGAAACCCATCGAGTTGGCTTTACACGGGCTTTTCATAGGCACTTAAGTTTTAACCCCAAAACCCTACACCTACTTAAACAGAAATTCAATCCAAGTTACTAAGAGAGGAAGACGGTCACAAAACAGAGAAAAATACTTAAAGAGAGAATTCCTTGGGCTTCCTACCTCTCCCATTGTTCATCTTTGAGAGATCTATTGTTCCAAACACGCACAATGATCACTAAAAGTTGTGATGGAATTATGTTGAAACCTTAGAGCCAGACATCAAATCTTCAAGAATTCTTGGAGTAGCCGAGAGACCAGTTTACAAGTGATATATAGACTTGAGGCAATGCAGTGACAGAGCGAAAACTTGGAGTTAAGGGAAGGGGCTCTGTTTGCTGGCTCTGTGTGACTAAGCCGCTAAGAGGGTTTTTTTTTTTTGGTCTTTGATGCATGTGTCCGCTGCTGAGTAAGGAAAAATTATTTTGTTTAAAATTTTTTAAAGAGTTAAGTTGTTTGTTTTGGGGTAAAATTAGTTTACTGGACTAATTTTTTTGGGCTAGTATATTTTATTTTAGATTTTAGATTTTTTTTAGGGTCTTTAAAAATAGGAAAATGTTAGAACTACAAACTTTTTTACAAATTGCTAATGTGGTAAGTAGTTAATAGTAAATAAAAAAGTGATGTAAGTGGTGTGCTCAGATTTGAACCAATAAGAATTAGCTATCTCAACAGTTTATAAAAATGTTGTAGAAAAGTTTATGACTATAGCATTACTCTTAAAAGAATCAATGATATTGTTAAGAGTGATAAAATATAATTTTATAGAATACAATTGCTATAATTGGTACCTATACATATACTAATATTTATAAAAAAAAAAAAAAAAAATTTGAGACAGAGTGGCTCCGTCCATGAGGCAATAAGTAACTAATGAGGCTTAAGATATGTCCTATAAAAAAAAATAAAAAAGGCTTAAGATATGATCTACAATAACTAAGTAGCACTGGCTGAAGCTTGGAGGGCTTGGGTACTTAATCTGGCTACAAATATGAAAAGTTGTATCAGTACTGTATGTAAGTTTTGATGGATAATATGCATTCTTGAAATTGATAGTTACCACATGAGATTATAACTTGTCTCATCTAAATCAGGATTTCATGTGGAAGATAGGATGGTTATCTTGTTTAATTTCGAATGAATTTCAAGTTGAACTTAAAAATAATAATAAAAAAATAAAAAATCAGAAAATTTCAAGCTTGATTTTAATGCTTTAACAGAATGTCCAAGCTTATTTTAGTCGGTTCCTTTCAAATCCTAGAACAGCAGAGAGAAGAGTCTCTTTGTCCAACAAATTATTACTTGTTTGTTCCATCACCCAAAAACTGTCCCCAAAAGCTTTGTTTGCATCTGGTAACAGAAAGGATTGTAACAGAGTTCACTAGTTCAGTATGTCTCTCTTCTTGTACAAATTTGAAGTCATCTTCATTCATATATGACTATTTAATTTCTCTCTAACAGTTAAAGTTGAACTAAAACTCCTCCGACAGTTTGATTAGCTTTGCCATTCTGTCTTATGAAAGCAGATCTACTTCTAAACATTTTATCTTCAAACAAATGACTGAAAACTTTCTGTGTGCATGCATGCATGCACATGTGACTGACTGAATGAGGTTGGAAAAACCTGAATTATGTTATTTGAAATTGAAACTGAAGAAGGTTACAGGATATTTATTACAGTTTTTGAAAAAACTAAGCTCCGAAGTAGGATATTGGTAAATAATATACTTCTAGAAAACAATAAACAGCAGCAGTGCAGAACCAAGGTATACTAGCACACCATTATGCAACAAGGAATTGAAGAATCTACCGAGAGAAGTGAGCATGGGAAAATGCAGTCAAATTCTTCTCAAGTTTGATAAACCCATCTGAACTGACACCTTTAGTCTTCAAGAAATGGGAGTACCAATGAGCAGAAAGCTTTGGTTGCCTTTTTAAATCCGGGTCATCCATGTCTATATAGTACAGGCCATAGCTTGATTCAAAGCCGCCCAATAGCTCAAATAAATCCAAGAAGGACCATTGAAAATAGCCTCTCGTATTTGATCCATTCCTTCCAAAATTAGATTTGAGAAAGAGAAAAAGAAGGGGGAATTATGTCAAAGAAGTAAAAACCATATATCAATGCAAAGAAACATTTAGAAACTTATAATAATGCTCTCCAATGTATAAATTAGCTGATGACAGCTAACTTAGTTTTAAGGAAAACATGAGGGAATATACATATCAGATCATCCATCAATCTAGTTTTACAAGTGTATGAAATGGAATTAATTGTGATGATTATGTTTCTTAAGTGAGACTTTAGGTGATAAGTTTGTTAAATTTAGTGTTGGCAAATTAGACAACAGTTTATGAACTTTCTCTCCTCACCACGTGTTGTGCAGAGAAATGTAAAAATATCTTGTTGTGTTATTGGTATTGGACAAGAGACAGTTAGAGAACTCTTCTGATGTATTAAGTTTTAGGTTCTATTAGTATTTTGAGCCACTTCTGTGTGATCTCCCTAATTTGCGATGTGACCACTGAGATAGGATCAGGATGTCAAGAGTTGCAGACACTCAGATTATAGTGAAGGTAATATTTAAAATAATTTTAGATTTTTTTAAATATTTAAACAGAAATCAATAGAAAATGGGCATACCTCAGTGCATTAAGCAAAGCCCCAATATGTCCATGCAAGTAGTTCACCCTTGGCTCATCTTCCAATGATGAATTGTGTAGTGCTCTGTATCCTGCAAAAACAATACAACAAAGATTAAGTTTCTCCCTACCCAAAAAAAAAAAAAAAGATTTTTTTTCTCAATTAGAGCAGAGGATCACGTAAAATGAGAATAAAATTGGATTTTGAACTTAAATACCCCCTAACATGAACAGCAATCATAAGTTAGAACAAATGGTATTTGAGAGGGAAATGGAAGAAAATATGAAAGATTCAATTAGGATTTATTTTTTTAAGTAACTCATTTGTTCATTGTTTGATCACTTTTACTTTGAATGGTGCAAACATTTGAAAGCGAGAGTAAAACAGTTGACATTCTATCAAACATTTAGTTCATGGATATTGACCCTCTATGCAGGCTACCAATTGATTGTTGTTTCAGATAATGTATTATAAAATGCCAAATAGTGATGGTAGTCTGTATATTTCTATGTCCATCTATCAAGTCCATATACCAAAACTAGAGAAAGCTTTTACAAATATTAAAATTGAAGATAAAGTAAAAGAAATTTCTTCTCATTTGCAACTAAACCTGCCAATAAAGGCTTATTATGCGCTCTGTAGTTACCTAATATTTGTGATTCAAAATGAGGAATCAAGAGTCACTTTTAAAATAAAGAAACTTATATTAAGAGGACTAAAATCATGATAAGAAAATTCTATGTTAAAAATCATATTTCTATCAAAATGACCTCTAGCATTACTTTGATGAATGATTCTTCAGTTCTAACGGAGCAAGAAGCACACATACAAACAAACTCTTTGTGCATGAGTGCACGTGTGTGTGTGTGTGTGTGTGTGTGTGTGTGAGAGAGAGAGAGAGAGAGAGAGAGAGACCATTCTCATGAATGTAAATAGGAGGATTTCCATAAGCTTGCTTGAAATACTCCAGCAGTTCTTGCAAACCCCAAGGCTCAATCGAAAACTGAGTCAAATAGGCTAATTAGTATTACACCGATATGACCTTTACAAGTAAACCATCTCTGCATTTTATGTTCATGTTCTCACCTTATTTACTGATATATCATTTTGAATAGCTGCACAATAGGACAAGTAGTATGCTACTTCAGTTTCATCTCTAAATACTCGGTTACACAATGGTGAATTTATTGAGAACCATCATGTATAAAATAATAGAATGAAGCCCAAATTGTAAAATTCAACAACAGACAGACAGAGTTGAATTGGTAAGCTGAGAAAGGCTAGAAGGTAATCTAATCACTGGAGAAATTAGTCCCCATTGTGATGAGTCTATATATAATAGAATATACCTGTCAACTCTATTGCCATGTCTGCATCAAAGTCTCCAACGTCCATGTTTAGTTTGCTGGAGTCATCCTTGATGTACAACATGTTATAGTAATTTAATCCTAGAAAGTCAAATGAACCCTTAACCAGATTTGATTCAAAATTGGTGAAGGCTGGAAGTCTTGAGCCTAAATATTTTTTCATTACATCAGGATAGTCTCCATAAACCAAGGGATCTGCATACCTGCAATGCCAATCAGATCATGATAGCCTAAAATATAAAGAATTCCGAACCTTGCTTATATATGGCTTATAATGCAAAAATTAAAAAATCAGATGTTTTCACAATAAAAAACAATAAAAAAAAAAACTAAACCAAAAGAATCTCAAACTTTGTAATGACTACTTGCATTAGGGCTATACCATATTCACATTACACTTCATAGACGCCACAATGAGATGACAGCATGTAAGTTCAATTTGTTTGTGAATGTGTAACTTACCAACCAATCTGGAAGTCCATGGCTCTTCGAGCGGCAATAACATCTTCAGTTTTGTTTGTTAGAGGAAGAAGCCAGAAAGCTAAGAGATTGATTCCTATAAATCCATGCTGCTGGTCCTGCATTGCCGGCACTCAATTTGTTCATATATATGTTCCCAATTTTTCATTATATTTTTTTTCCCCTTGGTATGTGTTGTTCTAAAAGTTTAGAACAAAGACACAAAGGTACTGAAAAGAGGGTGCTTCTTTCTTCAGGCTGAAAAACCCAAGCATGATCTTCATTTTTGAACATCATATAGTTAAGGCATAACATTGATTAATTCATTAAATTGACCAAGCCACTTGAAATGAATAGCTTCGATAGTACCTGGTACTTTTCCTTGTATAATCTAGCAGCTGATGCATGTGCTAACAAGATATGATGAGTTGCCAAGTATGGCTCAGTTGAGGAGTTGCCTCTGGTGCAATTAATGCCAAATGGAGGAGAACAATGTTCAGGTGGCAGAAATCCCGATTCATAACCCGCCATTACGAACACATTGGCCTCGTTCATAGTACTCCAATGTAACACCCTGTCACCAAAATTCCTGAAGCAGACATCTGCATATGCCGTGAAGTCTTTCCTGCATCCACATCTAGATTATTAAATCACATTCCTTGCCAGGATTTCTTCTTACCACACAGAATGTGGATATATACACTCCAGCATAATAGTTGTCTACAATAGATATGAAGGATGAGAACCATACACCATTTCTCGACTAAGCCATCCTCCATACTTGTCTTCCAGTGCCTGTGGGAAATCACTGTGATGTAATGTAACATGAGGCTGGATTCCTGCTTGATCAAGAAACAAAAGACAACAGCAGAAAAAAAGGCATGGGCAAATTAGCATACAGAAGACTCTATCAAATTGAGAAAATTGTACTATTGTCACATATGATTGGAATGGACAGTAACCATTGCTGGATAGTTCGTTGATAAGATTGTTGTAATATTGTAGACCCTTTGGATTGACAGGTCCTCTCCCATCTGAAACATTAGAAAATAAGCAACTTAAGTATGAGAAAAAGCACTAAATCACTTCTTGTTCAGTTAATGAAAGAAATTTGTGATCATACTTGGAATAAGTCTTGACCATGAGATAGAAAATCTATAGGCCTCTAAACCTGTGTCCACCATGAGCTGGACATCATCCTGCATGTGTGTGATCAACCTTATCATACACGGACCACACTCCTATAGTCATATTACTGGATGGTTAAAATAAAATGAGCATATAATTAGTTGGTTTTGTCATGGGTCGTATAATTAGTATCTATCAGGCAGAGCACAGCCAATCAAGGAATGAACAATTGTCATGCAGAACAGTTTCATTTTGTTATAATTATGGTTTACAATTTTCTAACGTCTTAAGTATTTGGGACAATTCATCATTTATCATGGTATTATAAAAAGTGGTGCTAAGTTTAGATCATGTTTCCACTCTAACTCAAATTTAAAAAGTTAAAAATACTACTTGTGCAATTGGTAATATATTAATGGATAAATACTTTTACACACACCTTGTTAGACACAAACCAATCAGGGGATAAAATAATCTATAGTCCACGTCAAATAGTCCTCAGAAAAGAATTATTGTACATACCTTGTATTTGTGATACTGATCACATGCTATGTCCCCATTGTCTCCATGCATTTTCCCTGAAAAATTTAAAAGTTTTTGTTAACCCCTAGGGTTTTTCCTATGAATATTGCTTTTTTAGGTTTTCCACTTCATCACCAGTTGACTGAGTTATTTACTTCGCTACACTTTAATTATTATTGGTGACTTGTATATTTTGGTTACTGAAAATAAATTTAAATTCATAATTGGTTAATACGCAAAGTTGATTAATTCCCACCTAAAAATCAACCAAGAGGTTTGCTAAAGATATTGGGTTTATATTAATCTAATGGCCCAAAAGTCCCAATATATTGTAAGTCTATGTAGGGCTAATCCTAGCTCTTTATCATGTGGACGTAGGCCGTCAAGTTGAAACCATGTACTCTTGTGTTCTCTCTCTCTCTCTCTCTTACTTCTCTAAATTATTTTATTCTTCTCTAATAGGGTCTAAATAGACTCTTTTTTTTTTTTTTGTTGAGAAAAGATTCTAAATAGACTTAGCTTAATTATATCTAGACATGGCAAAATGAGCAGGTCAGGTCAATCTGGTTGTAGGTCAAATGGGTTGCAGATCAAAAACGGGTCATTTTAAGCGGGTTAAAAACAGGTTTGGGTCAATTGGGTTGCGGTTCAGGTCAAGTTGACCCGTATTTTTCACATGAAATCTTTTTTTTTTCTTTTTTTTAATGAAAACAACATGTATTTGCCATTTGGAAAGTCATGCAACAAATTACTTGATGTAAAATGCGTTACTTTGAATTCACCACTTATTTCAAGAATGAACCCAGTTAAATTTATTAATACTTATTCAATAATTTTAAAATTATTCAAATCCTAACATTGCTATCTAAAACAAAATAACACAAAGATAAATAAAACAAATACACAAGTTTTATTTCTACACAATATCAACATTCCAAAATATAAAACAAAATTACAAATGACTTATTGGATAACTCATTTGATAAAAAATAAAAACATATAAGAAATTTACAATCTTGAAAATTAATTTTATAATCTATTATCAATTGTGATTGGCACTCTATTTCAATTTGAGATATACATTAAAGTTTGATTGTTTACTTATTTATACATGATCTCTTTTATGAATATCATATCATTATTAAGCAACAAACACTCTAGGAAATATCATAATTTATTTTGAAAAATCGTTTATTTTGGACATAAATTGTTAAAAAATAGGTCTAAGTATTCATAATTCATGCTAATTTGATACTTTAGCTTCACTATTTTCACACTTGTGAATGTGTCTCACACATGTTTACAATTTTAAATTTATATTTTTAACTCTATTGTAATTAGATTATCTTGACATGTGCTTTGCTATTTGATATCTAAAAATCTTTACTCATTACAGAATGCCCAACCATTCATCTTTTAATTAATTTGCATGGAACTATGTAGATGTATCAATTGTTTCCTTAAACCTCACAACAAACAATTAAACCAACATTGTCTTAATTTTACTATTTTTTTTACCAAAAAAAAAAAAATGGTTCGGGTTCAGGTCAGGTTACGGGTCAACCCGTTTGTTTCGGGTCAAAAAATCGGGTTCGGGTCGGGTCAAAAAATTCTGACCCATTTTGCTATATATCTCATTTCAGTTCTAATTTTATCAATCCAAGTGATATATAGTCATTCGCTTTATATGGAATAGATGAGATTTTGATTTTCAAGCACTTGAAAAATGGGACTCTTATGAGCACTAATAGTACTTTTGATATACTAATCAATTTGAATGCAAATAATCTCATTTTTATTTAATAAACAAATACCAGGGAATAAACTATTTCATAAAAATGTTACTACATATTAACCAAGTTAGTTGTATAATAGAACATTAATTTACTTTTTGGGGGGGAAATGATTAGAATATAACTTCAAAATACTATACTAATTATAAAGAAGCTTACCAGAATGGGAAAAGGAATCCCATATGCTAGGTTCCCTCCCATCTTCATTTGCTGCACCTTCAACCTTTCATACATATAAACATTTTTTTCAAGGATATGAAGAAATAGAGAGAATATTAATTATCTATTAGAAATCATCAATTCTTTACAACTTTTAGTAATGAAATAACAAAACAAACAAATAAACACTTCAAATAATAATAATAAAGTTATGTTTAAGAAAAAAAATTGAAAAGACTGTATATATAAAACCATTAATTAATAAACAGACCTGATAAGCAGAGGTCCCAGAACCAAACACAAAGTCAGGTGGGAAGTCATCTCTGCTAAATTTATCAACCCCCATTACTTCAACCACTGATATGTTTACCAGAAGAAATAGAAAGATATGAGAGAGACTCAACATCTTTTTTTCTTTTTCTTTTTTTTTTTCTCAAACGTACAATGCTTTGAAAGCATGCATGTATCCTCTACATCTTGGCCCAAGTGAACGGCTTTAATTTATAGCCAGACAAAGAGTGGGTCCCACCAGTAGAAAAATCGAACTGCTAAGAATTGGTTGTGCATAAAAGTTAGTAACTTAGTACGCTGAGGAATGAGAATGCGACAAACTTGTCCTGGTTACCGACTTAGAATACTGGACTTTTTACAAATATTAAAAGGAAAATGATCGGGACAGTTTGGCTTAGTGCACTGGATCTTTTGAGAAGGTAATATATGCTTAAAAGTAGGTATATATTATAATTTGGGCAAAATTTAGATACAGTATCTTATGTACGGTATCTTATGTACGGTACCTAAGGTATCCATTTTAAATTGCAGACACCTGTCTAATTAAATGACTCAATTAACGGAAGTTTAACGCTGTCTTTCTTTTTCTTTTCTTTTTTTCTTATGACTTTTTTTCACTCTCTCTTTCAATGAGAAAATATGTAGCTTCTCAAACTTGAAACTTCTCACGCACAATCTCAAAAGCCAGAACTCAAAAGAACCCAATGACCATTATGCTTCTCAAACCCAAACTCTCTGAGTTCTAATCAAAACCAAGCAAATAATGGCGAAGGGACTGGCTTGTGTGCATCACATCGACAACAAAACTCAGATTTTTCCTGCACAATCTCAGAAGAATCCAATGGTTTCTTTAAATTGACAATCCTTCAACAGTATTTGACTTCTCACACTTAAACTCTCAAATTTCTCAACGAAATCAAACAAAGAAGGACAAAGGGCAATCTTCTCCATTAATCCCATTATTTTCATTATGATGCAAAGCCAGATCTGGTTGTATTCTTGGTTCACATGGTGAATGAATGTTGGTTTATGAGGTTGACTTGTTCGTCTTCTTTATTTCCTGTATTTACACTTGAACTCATTCTTTGCACCAGATTTTCCCTCTAAAGAATGCTAGGACGTTTCAATGATATTCTTTTTGAAACTTCACTTAAGCCAAATTTCTCCTTCTTTGAGTGCGAAAAGTCGAAGAGGATTGATGGTTTTCATTTCTCCTGGGTTTTCTAATAATGGGTTCAACACATCTGTGAGAAATTTGACTGTGGGAGATCTGAAAGAGACGGTGAAAAAAAAAAAAGATGTGTTAAGTGTTAACTTCCGTTAACTGAGTCATTTAATTGGACAGGTGTCTACAATTTAGAAGGGGTACCTAAGATACTGTACATAAGGTACTGTACCTAAGTTTTACCCTTATAATTTTAATGAGTCTTGTGTCACTGGACATTAGACCTATTCCAAACTCAAAAATGATAGAATATTTTGATACTTGCATTCATGGTTTATTGGTGTTTGTTGTTTTGTTTAGAAATAAGGAAAAAATATTTTGTATCAAATGATACTACGATCATCCGTATCAAAAAATAACTATTTACTAATGCATGTCTTTCATTTGTTAATAGGGTAGTTACTTTTTTATTGACATGTCTCACACTTATTGAATTTTGATACCGTTGACATGGTATCATTTAATATCAAGTTCCTTCTCAGAAATTAGACCCTGAAAACAGATTCATTTATGAACAACTCTTGCCTCTTGGTTAAGTGAATAATACCAATATTTTAAAAAATAAAAATAAATGTAGTGGAAAGATCATGATTAAGTGATCAGTAGCTCTCTAAAAGTCTTTTTAACTTGCTCTAGGTTTTTCTTATATACTTTAGGCTTAGATGCGTGAAACCGTAGTCACTTGATGGGCTAAATGGATTGAACTCACGATTTTCACTTGAAACATTTCGATTGATCCAAAATGAGCTTGATTGATCGAAATCTTGGCTATTTGATTGATTGACTAGCTATAGAAGGCTATCAAACTTGAATCTTTGATATGCTTGTCTAAAAAATACACTTCAAAGACTAATATAAGCCACTTTTGTTCACGATTTGCCAACCTAAAATCTAGACTCAACAGTGTCATCTGCCCTGCTGCTTTGATATAATACGTTGCTTGAATTTTACGTGGATGCTATAATATTTTAGTTGAATTTGAGGTGCACCAAGTTCAGATGTTATTTGTTACATAGAATCAATACTTAGAAATCCCACTCCTGTGTGCCCAACATTGGATTTTTTTTTTTTTTTCCTTATTACATTGATTGTGCCATTTACCAACCTTTCGTCTTTTTTATGATAAGGTATGTCAAACCTCACACACAAAAAGACACGTGGCTTTCTGGTTGTTTTAGAGAGAGAGAGACAAAAAACAACTTTGGTCTTAGGCACATCAATTTTTGGAGAATTAATTATTCTTATGGAGTGTTAGTCGTGGTGAGAGAGACCTCTGTGAGTTGTATTTGGAGTTTTGAGTTTCTTGGGATTTTTAGTAATGACTAATTCTATGATAAATTTATTCGTAATTGCTGGTCAATATTCCATTGTAATATATATATATATATATATATATATATATATATAGTATGATCCTAGTCAATAATGAAGACTTGATTGATCGACAAAAACTGGGATTTTCGACATAAACTTTTAGCCATAACTCACAAAACTCTTGGTCGAGCAACCCTGTTTTAGAAACCCATCGAGTTGGCATTCCACGGGCTTTTCATAGGCATTTAAGTTTTAACCCCAAAAACCGGCAAAATTTGCCAAATAGTAGATTTTTAGAAATTTTTTTGCTACATAGCATGCGGATGAAACATTTTAGTTAGTCGGACTGTTTTTGAAAATCGAGTTTAACAAACTCGATTTCCAACCCATTCCCTCTTTAAATGAAGTCTGACATGGACCAAAAAATACAAAAAGGTAGAACTCGAGTCTAAGAAACTCGAGTTCCATTTGTACAGAACTCGAGTTTCTTAGACTCGAGTTCCATGTGAAAAAACTTGGAACTCGAGTTTTAGAAAATCGAGTTCCATTTTTTTTTTTTTTTTGAAAGAAACAGTCTAACTAACTAATTAGTTTCCTACACATGCTTTTTTGCTAATATTTTTCCAAAAATATGCTTTTCTGCAAATTTTTCCCCAAAAACCCTACACCTATTTAAATAGAAATTCAGTCCAAGTTACTGAGAGAGGAAGGCGGTCACAAAACAGAGAAAAATACTAAAGAGAGAATTCCTTGGGCTTCCTACCTCTTCCAATATTGTTTATCTTTGAGAGGTCTATTGTTCCAAACATGCACCATGATCACTAAAGTTGTGTTGGACTTTATGTTGAAACCTCAGAGAAAGACATCAAATCTGTCATGGAGTAGCTGAGAGATCAGTTTACAAGCTATGTTTAGACTTGAGGCAATGTCATAGAGTCAGAACTTAGAGTTAGGGGGAGTGGCTTTTTTTTTTTCTTTTTTTTTTGGTGTGTGTCTTTGATATGTGTGTCCGCTGCTAAGTAAAGACAAATTATTTTGTTTAAATTTTTTAAAGGGTTTTTTTTTTTTTGGGGGGGGGGGGTAAAATTGGTTTATTGGACTAATTTTTTTGGGCTAGTATATTTTATTTTAGATTTTAGATCTATAGGTTTTTTTATTTATGGTCTTTAAAAAGAGGAAAATGTTAGAACTACAAACTTTTTTATAAATTGCTAATATAGTAAGTGGTTATTGGTAAATAAAAAAGTGATATAAGTAGCAGGCTTAGATACAAACCAATTAGAATTTGCTATCTCAATAATTTGTAAAAATGTTGTAGAAAAATTTGTGACTATAACATTACTCTTAAAAGAATTAATGATATTGTTAAGAGGTGGAAAAGTGTAATTTTATAAAAACAAAATTTAGCTACAAAATTGATTATAGTATTAAGTCACAACCTTACTCAATATCTTTTTATAAAAAGTGAATTTTGACAAATTCACCATTAGATTACTTATTTTTCTAATACCCTCCATGTTTGCAAAATTTCAAAAAAATTAAAAATCAATAACTATATCATCAATAAAATTTTTAAATGGCAAGTTTTTGTAATTTAAAATTATGCATGAAATATAAGCTTATAGATTATATAGTAAATAATATCCGATTGATACAATATTTGAAATATGTATTAAGAGCCTAATGAATATGCAATTCAACGGTTAGATTTTCAAAATATATAGTTGTGGGGCCCGAAATCTGAGGTCCCAGCCCACTTTGTATTAGAAGCCCAAGCCCAGGCCGAGGAGCCTTATTGCTAAGGACGCGCAATGAAAGCTTCTCGAAGGTCCAAGGATGTGGCCGAGGACGACTTTACGCCCAACGTCTTACAGAAAGGCCTGAAGAAAAGGACAAATTCAGTACAAGATAAGCACAAGGGGGAAGGCTGCCAACGCCTTAATGTGGAGCCCAGCGCCTGACAAACCCACACTCATATCCTGCTATCCAGCCTTCCCCAACCACTCTGACGTGAGGATTGATAAGACAAGTAACCATCCTGAACAATGAGAAACGGACACGTGGGTGAAGAGTGGGAAGGAAATACTAGTATAAAAGGGAAGCTCGTCGCATTGACAAAGGGGCTTCCAGGAACCAGAGAGAAAGGGGAGAACGAACTCATAAAAAAGGAGGATGGTGAGGATGAGAAGCTCCTCGGACCAATTCCGAGGAGATAGATCTTCACACCCCATCCGTGTAAGGCTTAGCCACTCAGGCCAAACCCATCTTTGGATGGGCTTCCATGAAAATCCTGACAAAACCGCTGCCCAACGGCCAAGGTCTAGCCTTTTCCAAACCCACTCTCTACAAATCATATTGTTTGGACCCTTTACACACAAGCCCAATGTCATCCTCGGGTCGTAAAAATCGTGTCCCTACAATTGGCGCCGTCTGTGGGAAAGGCTTGCGCGTAGGCGCAGGTGGCGGTGGAGTCAACTCTCTAGCAAGCAGAGGTTCGCGGAGTTTCCTCCATCTCCGGCGACATGCAGTTGTTGCCTTGACATAAATTTCTGCCAGGGGCTACGCTTTGCAGTGCCAACGGTGCGGACAGCTCCAGGGGCTTCTGACCTCAAGCCGGCTCTCCCCGCCCTGGTCTAGGGGCTCACGTTCGAAAAATAAACAAGCAAAAAAGAAATCTTACAAGTTTTGGACAGAACTAAGGCTTTGCATGGTCCTCGGACTCAAGCCTATGGGGAAACCAAGTACATAAAAGAAATCTTACAAGTTTTGGACAGAACCAAGGCCTTGCATGGTCCTCGGACTCAAGCCTATGGGGAAACCAAGTACATAAAAGAAATCTTACAAGTTTTGGACAGAACCAAGGCCTTGCATGGTCCTCGGACTCAAGCCTATGGGGAAACCAAGTACATAAAAGAAATCTTACAAGTTTTGGACAGAACCAAGGCCTTGCATGGTCTCGGACTCAAGCCTATGGGGAAACCAAGTACATAAAAGAAAACCACAAGTTTTGGACAGAACCAAGGCCTTGCATGGTCCTCGGACTCAAGCCTATGGAGAAACCAAGTACAAAAAAGAAAAAGCACAAGTTTTGGACAGAACCAAGGCCTTGCATGGTCCTCGGACTCAAGCCTATGGGGAAACCAAGTACAAAAAAGAAAAAAAAAACTATAAGTTTTGGACAGAACCAAGGCCTTGCATGGTCCTCGGACTCAAGCCTATGGGGAAACCAAGTACAAAAAAGAAATCTTACAAGTTTTGGACAGAACCAAGGCCTTGCATGGTCCTCGGACTCAAGCCTATGGGGAAACCAAGTACAAGAAAGAAAAATTACAAGTTTTGGACAGAACCAAGGCCTTGCATGGTCCTCGGACTCAAGCCTATGGGGAAACCAAGTACAAGAAAGAAAAATTACAAGTTTTGGACAGAACCAAGGCCTTGCATGGTCATCGGACTCAAGCCTATGGGAAAACCAAGTACAAGAAAGAAAAATTATAAGTTTTGGACAGAATCAAGGTCTTGCATGGTCCTCGGACTCAAGCCTATGGGGAAACCAAGTACAAAAAAAGAAAAATCCGCAAGTTTTGGATAGAACCAAGGCCTTGCATGGTCCTCGGACTCAAGCCTATGGGGAAACCAAGTACAAAAAAGAAAATCCGCAAGTTTTGGACAGAACCAAGGCCTTGCATGGTCCTCGGACTCAAGCCTATGGGGAAACCAAGTACAAGAAAGAAAAATTACAAGTTTTGGACAGAACCAAGGCCTTGCATGGTCCTCGGACTCAAGCCTATGGGGAAACCAACTACAAAAAAGAAAAATTACGTTACATGGACCTTAGAATCTATCCGAGGAGAACTCCCCATTAACAGGGGTTAATCCCTAAACTGCATGGACTCCTCAGTCTACTCTTGGATTCTCAGTACCAAAGGGATTGATGTAATATGGAGCAATATGCTACCAAAAACACAATCGAAGTCCCTCACTGCTCGGCTACTCTCTCGGATGAATTATTTAGAGTTTATCGTTCTCGGGCATTTATCTAGCATGCATCACACAGCGCTTGGCTGTTATCCCGGTTAGTTCCAAGAGTTTAATTTATTGAGAATTACCATTGTTATACTTGATAATGTCAATAAATTTAAAATAATAGGAATTTGTTTTAAGGCATTTTTCTGCTCTAAGTATCATTAAAGGCAAGCATATATTTAATATTCGTTCATAAAGTAATTGCTGCCGAAGGGAAAAGTATTTAGAAAGAAGCAAATTCATCTTTTATTAAGACAAAGAAATAGTACAGTGTACAATGAAAAGCTGGAATAAGCTTATACTAAAGCTAATTACATGAGTAAAAAGAAAAAATACAAGAGAATAAAGGTAAAGCCGAAGAAGAAGCACAGATGAGAGGTTGGCTGCTGTTCCGAGGAGTTGCGTAAGAAAACCCTTCCTCAATACTTTTACATGCCCATAACTCAGGCAGCCAAAGAACCCAACGTGGGGCCTGCACCGTTGAAGAAAAGGTGCAGAGAGCACCTGGCTTCGGGCTAGCGCCGCTGAAGAAAAGGTGCAGAGAACCCAACTGGAGGCCTGCACCGTTGAAGAAAAGGTGCAGGGAACCGGAAGTTGAGGAGCCCCCACGAAAATTTGCCTGCAACAAGGCAGACGGCGCTGATGGCGGAAATTCCTTCTTCTGAAATACCAAAGATCTGGCATGACCAGAACCTGCTTCGGATTTTGACTAAAAGAGGGGGGAATACCATCTTTCCCCTGTCAAAACGGAGGATTGGCTTGAATCTGTGCCATCCTTGTCCATACCATACCATCTTGAGGATTCGGTGCCTCTGAAGCGTGCGGAGACCTTTCATCCCTATCCACGCCTCGAACATCTTGCTTTGAGGCAGAGTGGCACTAGAAATAAAGATCACGAATATAAAAGAAGAAGTATGATCCTGAAGAAAACAGGAGAGTTCATGTGCAGATGGAGTGACCCTCTGCCCTATTTATACACAGAAGTAAACCGGTGGCATTTAATGCATGAAAATTTCCAAGGGATGCTACGAACGAAGCAGACTTGGCTCAATTTCCAACTTCATCCTCAGCCGTAGGATCTGAAGATCCTCGTGAAAGCGCGTCTCGAGTACCAAAATGTCAGAAGACCCTGTGTGAGCGAAAAATAAAGGAATGGCCCTTATCTTGACACGCCTCCCATGTAAATGAAAAAATACAAATAATAGTGGAGTACTGAATTTGGGCGAGCCATAATGTGGGCCCAACGTCATCAAAACCCTCCTTCCCAACTAAAAAGCCGGACAACAGGATTTTGAGGGGCTATTGTGGGGCCCGAAATCTGAGGTCCCAGCCCACTTTGTATTAGAAGCCCAAGCCCAGGCCGAGGAGCCTTATTGCTAAGGACGCGCAATGAAAGCTTCTTGAAGGTCCAAGGATGTGGCCGAGGACGACTTTACGCCCAACGTCTTACAGAAAGGCCTGAAGAAAAGGACAAATTCAGTACAAGATAAGCACAAGGGGGAAGGCTGCCAACGCCTTAATGTGGAGCCCAGCGCCTGACAAACCCACACTCATATCCTGCTATCCAGCTTTCCCCAACCACTCTGACGTGAGGATTGATAAGACAAGTAACCATCCTGAACAATGAGAAACGGACACGTGGGTGAAGAGTGGGAAGGAAATACTAGTATAAAAGGGAAGCTCGTCGCATTGACAAAGGGGCTTCCAGGGACCAGAGAGAAAGGGGAGAACGAACTCATAAAAAAGGAGGATGGTGAGGACGAGAAGCTCCTCGGACCAATTCCGAGGAGATAGATCTTCACACCCCATCCGTGTAAGGCTTAGCCACTCAGGCCAAACCCATCTTTGGATGGACTTCCATGAAAATCCTGACAAAACCGCTGCCCAACGGCCAAGGTCTAGCCTTTTCCAAACCCACTCTCTACAAATCATATTGTTTGGACCCTTTACACACAAGCCCAATGTCATCCTTGGGTCGTAAAAATCGTGTCCCTACAATAGTAATATTTATTTTATTGAGTGAGTTTGTAGTTTTAAATTACAACCAATTTTGTAACTAAATTTTGTCTATTTTATAAAATAAAATTGCTAAAATTAATACCTATACATATACTAATATTTTTTTAAAAAAATTTGAGGGCAAAGAGTGGTTCCATCCATGAGGCAATGAGTAACTGAGAAGACTTAAGATACAATCTACAATAGCTAGGTAGCACTAGTAGCAAGAGCTAGGAGGGTTTCAATACTTAATCACTACAAATACGAAAAGTCGTATCAGTATAGTATTGTACGTAAGTTTCGATGGATAATATGCATTCTTGAAATCGATAGTTGCCACACAAGATTATTACTTGTCTCATCCAGATCTGGATTTCACGTGCAAGATAGAATGGTTATCTTTCTCTCTTTTTTTTTCTTTTTTTGATAAAGATAGGATGGTTATCTTGTTCAATTTCGAATGAATTTCAAGCTGAACTTAATAATAATAATAATAATAATAAATAAATAAATAAATAGACATAAAAATAAATAATAGATTTAAATAAAATTAAAAGTAAAAAATCAGAGAATTTCAAGCTAGATTTTAATGCTTTAACAGAATGTCCAAGCTTATTTTAGTCTGTTCCTTTTAAATCCTAGAGCACCAGAGAGAAGAGTCTTTTTGTCCAACAAATACGTGTTTGTTCATCACCCAAAAGCTTTTTTGCTTCTGGTAACAAAAAGAAGTGTAGCAGAATTCAGTATGTCTCTCTTCTTGTACAAATTTGAAGTCATCTCCTCTCATATATAACTATTTCGTTTCTGTATTAACAGTTAGTACTTGAACTAAAACTCCTCCAACAGTTTGATTAGCTTTACCATTGTCTGTCTTATGAAAGCAGATATACTTCTAAACATTTTATATTCAAACAAATGACTGAAAACTTTCTGTGTGCATGCGTGTGCACATGTGACTGACTAAATGAGGTTGGAAAAACCTGAATTATGTTATTTGAAATTGAAACTGAAGAAGGTTACAGGATGTTTATTACAGTTTTTGAAAAAAACTAAGCTCCGAAGTAGTATATTGGTAATAATATACTTCTAGAAAACAATAAACAGCAGCAGTGCAGAACCAAGGTAGACAAGCACCCCCATTATGCAAAAAGGAATGGAAGGATCTACCGAGGGAAGTGAGCATGGGAAAATTCAGTCAAATTCTTCTCAAGTTTGATAAACCCATCTGAGCCGGCACCTTTAGTCTTCAAGAAATGGGAGAACCATTGAGCAGAAAGCTTTGGTTGCCTTTTTAAATCCGGGTCATCCACGTCTACGTAGTAAAGGCCAAAGCTTGATTCAAAGCCGTCCAATAACTCAAATAAATCCAAGAAGGACCATTGAAAATAGCCTCTCGTATTTGATCCATTCCTTCCAAAATTAGATTTGAGAAAGAGAAAAAGAAGGGGGAATTATGTCAAAGAAGTAAAAACCATATATCAATGCAAAGAAACATTTAGAAACTTATAATAATTTTCTCCAATGTATAAATTAGCTGATGACAGCTACTTAGTTTTGAGGAAAACATAAAGGAATATACATATAGGATCATCCATCAATCTAGTTTTACAAGTGTATGAAATGGAATTAACTGTGATGATTATGTGTCTTAAATTGGTGTGACAACTAATTACACCCCACAACTTGAGACTTTAGGTGATAAGTTTGTTAAATTTTGTGTTGGCAAATTAGACAACAGTTTATGAACTTTCTCTCCTCGCCACGTGTTGTGGCAGAGAAATGTAAATATCTTGCTGTGTTATTGGTATTAGACAAGAGACAGTCAGAGAACTCTTTTGATGTATTGAGTTTTGAGTTCTGTTAGTATTTTGAGCCACTTCTGTGATCTCCTTTATTTGCGATGTGACCACTGACATAGGATCAGGATGTCTAGAGTTGCAGACACTCAGATTATAGTGAAGGTAGTATTTAAAATAATTTTAGATTATTTATAAGATTTAAACAGAAATCAATAGAAAAAGGGCATACCTCAGTGCATCAAGCAAAGCCCCAATATGTCCATGCAAGTAGTTCACCCGTGGCTCATCTTCCAATGATGAATTGTGTGGAGTTTGATGTCCTGCAAAAACATTACAACCAAGATTAGCTTCTCTCTAACAAAAAAGAAAAAGAAAAAAAGATTAAGTTTCTCAATTAAGGGATCACTTAAAATGAAAATAAAATTGGATTTTGAACTTAGCTAACGTACTTTCCCCCCAACATGAACAACAATCATAAATTAGAACAAATGGTATTTGAGAGGGCAATGGAAGAAAATATGAAAAATTCAATTAGGTTTTTCTTTTTCTTTTTTTATTTAAAGTAACTCATTTGTTCATTGTTTGATCACTTTTATTTTGAATGGTGCAAACATTTGAAATCGAGAGTAAAACGGTTGACATTCTATTAAACATTTAGTTCATGGATATTGATCCTCTATGCAGGCTGCCAATTGATTGTTTTTTCAGATAATGTATTATAAATTGCCAAATTTTGATGGTAGTCAGTATATTTCTATGTCTATCTATCAAGTCCATATACCAAAACTAGTGACAGCTTTTACAAACATTAAAATTGAAGATAAAGTAAAAGAAATTCTTCTCATTTGCAACTAAGTCTGCCAATAAAGGCTTATTATGCGCTCTGTAGTTACCTAATATTTGTGATTCAAAATGAGGAAGCAAGAGTCACTTTTAAAATAAAGAAACTTATATTAAGAGGACTAAAATCATGAAAAAAAATTGTGTTAAAAATCATATTTCTATCAAAATGATCTCTAGCATTACTTTAATGAATGATTCTTCAGTTCTAAGGGAGCGAGAAGCACACATACAAACAAACTCATTTTGCATGAGCGCGCATGTGTGTTTGTGTGTGTGTGTGAGAGAGAGAGAGAGAGAGAGAGAGACCATTCTCATGAATGTAAATAGGAGGATTTCCATAAGCTTGCTTGAAATACTCCAGCAGTTCTTGCAATCCCCATGGCGCAGTCGAAAACTGAGTCAAATAGGCTAATTAGTATTACACCGATATGAGCTTTACAAGTAAACCATCTTGCATTTGATGTTCATGTTCTCACCTTATTTGCTGATATATCATTTGGAATAGCTGCACAATAGGACAAGTAGTATGCTACTTCAGTTTCATCTCTAAAGATTCGGTTACACAATGATGAATTTATTGAGGACCATCATGTATAAAATAAAAGAATGAAGCCCAAATTATAAAATTCAACAACAGACAGACAGAGTTGAATTGGTAAGTTGAGAAAGGCTAGAAGGTAATCTAATCACCGGTGGAATTAGTCCCCATTGTGATGAGTCTATATATAATAGAATATACCTGTCAACTCTATCGCCATATCTGCATTAAAGTCTCTGACCTCCATGTTTAGTTTGCTGGAGTCATCCTTGATGTACAACATGGCATAGTAATTTAATCCTAGAAAGTCAAATGAACCCTTTACCAGATTTGATTCAAAATTGGTGAAGGCTGGAAGTCTTGAGCCTAAATTTTTTTTCATAACATCGGGATAGTCTCCATAAACCAAGGGATATGCATACCTGCTATGCCAAGCATATCATGAAACCTAGCTTATATATGGCATATAATGCAAAAATTAAAAAATCAGATGTTTTCACAATAAAAAACAATCACAAAAAACTAAACCAAAAGAATCTTAAACTTTGTAACGACTACTTGCTTTAGGTCTATACCATATTCACATTACACTTCATAAACGCCACAATGAGATGACAGCAGGTAAGGTCAATTTGTTCATGAATGTGTAACTTACCAACCAATCAGGAAGTCCATGGCTCTTTGAGCAGCGATAACATCTTCAGTTTTGTTTGTTAGAGGAAGAATCCAGAAAGCTAAGAGATTGATTCCTATAAATCCATGCTGCTGGTCCTGCATTGCCCGCACTCAATTTGTTCATATATAGGTCTCCAATTTTTCATTATCTTTTTTTTCCCCTTGGCATGTGTTATTCTAAAAGTTTAGAACAAAGGCACAAAAGTACTAAAAGAGGGTGCTTCTTTCTTGAGGCTGAAAAACCCAAGCATGACCTTCATTTTTGAACATCATATAGTTAAGGCATAACATTGATTAATTCATTAAATTGACCAAGCCACTTGAAATGAATAGCTTCAATAGTACCTGATACTTTTCCTTATATAATCTAGCAGCTGATGCATGCGCTAACAAGATATGATGAGTTGCCAAGTATGGCTCAGTTGAGGAGTTGCCTCTGGTGCAATTAATGCCAAATGGAGGAGAACAATGTTCAGGTGGCGTAACTCCCGATTCATAACCCGCTATTACGAACACATTGGCCTCGTTCATAGTAGTCCAATGTAAAACCCTGTCACCAAAATTCCTGAAGCAGACATCTGCATATGCCGTGAAGTCTTTCCTGCATCCACATCTAGATTATTAAATCTTATTCCTTGCCAGGATTTCTTCTTACCACACAGAATGTGGATATATACACTCCAGCATAGTAGTTGTCTACGATAGATATGAAGGATGAGAACCATACACCATTTCTCGACTAAGCCATCCTCCATACTTGTCTTCCAGTGCCTGTGGGAAATCACTGTGATGTAATGTAACATGAGGTTGGATTCCTGCTTGATCAAGAAACAAAAGACATCAGCAGATGAACAGGCATGGACAAATTAGCATACAGAAGGACTCTATCAACTTGAGAAAATTGTACTATTGTTATATATGATTGGAATGGAAAGTAACCATTGCTGGATAGTTCATTGATAAGATTGTTGTAATATTGTAGACCCTTTGGATTGACAGGTCCTCTTCCATCTGAAGCATTAGAAAATAAGTAGCTTAAGTATGAGAAAAAGTATTAAATCACTTCATGTTCTGCTAATAAAAGAAATTTGTGATCATACTTGGAATAAGTCTTGACCATGAGATAGAAAATCTGTAGGCCTCTAAACCTGTGTCCACCATGAGCTGGACATCATCCTGCAAGAGTGTAATCAACCTTATCATACACAGAACACAGTCCTATAGTCCTATTTCTAGATGGTTCAAACATATAATTTGTTGATTTTGTCATGGGTCATATAATTAGTATCTATCAGGCAGAGCACAGCCAATCAAGGAATGAACATTTGTCATGCAGAACACTTCATTTTGTTATAATTATGGTTTACCATTTTCTAACATCTTAAGTTTTTAGGACAATTCATCATTTATCATGGTATTATAAAAAGTGGTGCTAAGTTTAAATCTTGTTTCCACTCTAACTCAAATTTAAAGAGTTAAAAATACCTGTGCAATTGGTAATATATTAGTGGATAAATACTTTTACACACAACTTGTTAGACACAAACCAATCAGGGGATAAACTAACCTATAGTCCACGACAAACAGTCCTCGGAAAAGAAGTATTGTACATACCTTGTATTTGTGATACTGATCACATGCTATGTCCCCACTGCCTCCATGCATTTTCCCTGAAAATTTAAAAATTTATGTTAACCCCTGTAGTTGACTTATTTACTTCACTACACTTTAATTATTATTAGTGACTTGTATATTGTGGTTACTTAACCGAAAATAAATTTAAATTCATAATTGGTTAATGTCCAAAGTTGATTAATGCCCACATAAAAATCAACCAAGAGGTTTGTTAAAGATATTGTGTTTTTTATTAATCTAATGGCCCAAAAGGCCCAATATATTATAAGTCTATGTATGGCTAATCCTAGCTCTTTATCATGTGGATGTAAGCCATCTTAACCACGTAACTCTTGTGTTTTCTCTATCTCTCTTGCTTTTGCTTCTCTAAATTATATTATTCTTGTCTTTCAACAGGGTCTAAATAGACTTAGCTTAATTATATCTCATTCCAGTTCTAATTTTATCAATCCAAGTGATATATAGTCATTCACATTATATGGAATAGATGAGATTTTGATTTTCTAGCACTTGAAAAATGGGACTATTATGAGCACTAATAGTACTTTTGATATACTAATCAATTTGAATGCAAATAATCTCATTTTTATTAAATAAGCAAATACCAGGGAATAAACTATTTCATAAAAATGTTACTACTTATAAACCAAGTTAGTTATACTAATTGGGGGAAAATGTTTAGAATATGACTTTAAAATGCAATACTAATTACAAAGAAGCTTTACCAGAATGGGAAAAAGAATCCCATATGCTAGGCCCCCTCCCATCTTCATTTGCTGCACCTTCAACCTTTCATATATGAAGAAATCATCAATTCTTTACAACTTTCAGTAATGAAATAACTAAACAAATAGCACTTTTTTTTTAAAAAAAAGTTATCTTTAAGAAAAAATTGAAAAGAATGTGTGAAACTTTTATTAATAAACAGACCTGATAAGCTGAGGTCCCAGAACCAAACACAAAGTCAGGTGGGAAGTCATCTCTGCTAAATTTATCAACCCCCAGTACTTCAACCACTGATATGTTTATCAGAAGAAATAGAAAGAAATAAGAGAGAATCAACATCTTTTTCTCTTCTTTATTTTATTTTTTTTTCTCAAAACAATGCTTTGAAAGCGCAATGTATCCTCTATAGCTTGACCCAAATGAACGGCTTTAATTTATAGCCAGACAAAGAGTGGGTCCCACCCACCAGAAGAAAAATCGACATGCAAAGGATTGGTTGTGCAAAAAACTAGTACATTGAGAAATGAGAAAAGAGACAAACTTGTCCTGGTTGCTGACTCAAGATACTGGACTTTTTTACAAATGTTAAAAGGAAAATGACAGAATATTTTAAAAATATAAAAATATAAATAAACGACAGAATGATACCAATATTGTAAAATATAAAAATAAATGTAGTGGAAAGATCATGATTTTAAAATCAGGCCGTTCAAAAGAGTGTAAAAGGATGAGGACCAAGATTTTTAAAATTGAACAAGATTCAATCGAGATTGAACCATGAGGACGTTATAATTAATTTAATAATAAATATAAATATAAATATAAATAAATATGTTAAATTAGTACAAAACGGAAATTTGACCAAAATAGTCCAAACAAATATAAAGACTATTATTTAAATCTATTTTTCATATCACAACTATCATTATAGTGTTTTAAAAATCAATGCAATATTATCAATTATAAATAAAAAAACATAATAATAATAATAAACAAAAGTAAAAAATGGCACAAGTAAACAAAACAATGGTGTATCATAAATTATAGGGAAATGTTATCATTTTATTGGAAATTGATAAAATAATAAATTTTTCTGATAACTTTTTATATTTTACATAAAAATGATGTTAAAACTTTTCTAATTTGGTTTATTAATAATTGTCTTATGGGTACCCATTAACATGACACGTTAAGAAGGGTTGTGACTCAATAAATGAGTTAGAAACTTTCAAACTTTTTTTTTTTTAAACAAAGTTTCTTTCTAAACTAATTTGGAGAGAAACCCTACAAACTCATCATATATATTTATATTGAGTGTGAATTTTGAGAATCTAACCATTAGATTACATGTTCTTATTACATTCTTAATGCATACAAAATTTCAAGAAAATCAAAAATCAATTGCTATGTCATCAAATAAATGTTATAATTTTAAGTTTTTGTAATCCAAAGTTATATATAAAAAATAAGTTAATTGATCAAATAGTAAATAATATCCAATTTGAATGAAATTTGATATGCATGTTAAAAACATAAAGAACATGAAATTCAACGGTTAGATTTTCAAAATTCACACCCAAAAAAGAAATATATGAGAAGTTTGAAGAGTTTCTTTCCAAACTAATTCGGAGAGAAACTTTGTTCTTTTTTTTTTTAATTATTTCCAATGCGTTGTCACATGACTAGGCTCAACAAACTAAAAGGTAAAATAAAGTTGGAAACAAAGCATTTACCTAAACTGGAGACTAAAATATGAAGAACAAAAGAAGAAGCAAAGAATAAACAATGAAGAAGAATTAGCCATTTCTAAATTGTTACAACTTATAGTAGTACTTATTAAATAATGTTACCCAATGCAACTTTGAATTCACGAACTCTTCAATTATAGAATTTATTTCATGTGGACCTCTATCCATGACTTAACTTGCTTGAAGAATCTGGTTCAACATTCTAATTTTTGGAATATACAACAACTTCAACATCACCCATTTTGAATTTTCTTCAAGCTTGATCACCAATATAGACTTTTGAGAACAGGAGGCACAGTACCTTCAAATTTACAATAAGTAGCTCTCTAAAAGTCTTTTTCACATGCTCTAGGTTTTTCTTATATACTTTAAACTTAGATGCATGAAACCCTAGTCACTTGATAGGCTAAACGGACTAAAATAAGCTTGATTGATCGACTAGTCATCAAAAACTATCAAACTTACAAAAACTTGAATTTGATATGCTTGTCTAAAAAAAAATATACTTCTAAGACAAGTATAAGACATTATTTTGTTCACCAAAAATCTAGACTTGACAGTGTCATCTGCCTTGCTGCTTGTTAAAATATGTGGCTTGAATTTGAGGTGCACCAAGTTCATATATTATTTGTTACATAGAATCCAGACTCAGAAATCCCACTCCTGCCTCACATTGGTTTTTTTTTTTGCCGTCATTGATTTTGCTATTTACCAACCTTGTCTTTTTTAGTAGGGAATTTCAAACCTCACACATAAAAAGACACGCTGCTTTCTAGTTGTTTTAGAGAGACAGTGGCAACAAACAGCGCTGATCTTAGGCACATCAACTTTTCGTAGAGTTAAGAATTCTTGTGGACTGTTAGTCGTGTGAGAGAGACTTTTTGTTAAATTACCGACTTAAGACCTTTTGTTCTCGTATTATATTAAATTATCAATTATCTCAAAAATTAACTTTTTGAAATATAGTAAATTTAATCATTTTAATCACATATTTTTAATACTTTTTGAGTTGTATTTGGAATTTGAGTTTTTGGGATTTTTAGTGTTGACGAAGTCTATGATAAATTTATTTGTAATTATTGATTGATCTATATTCCATTGTAATAGTATGAGTGCCGAACGGAAAACAAAGTGCACTATTCGGTACTCTGTCTTCCTGCTTCAAAATTTCAGCCTCCAACTCGATCTTTCATGTGCAAGATAGAATGGTTATCTTGTTCAATTTCAAATGAATTACAAGCTGAACTTAAAAAATAAAATAAAAAATATATAGATTAAAAAAAATCAGAGAATTTCAAGATAGATTTTAATGCTTTAACAGAATGTCCAAGCTTATTTTAATCCAGTTCCTTTTCCAAATCCTAGAACAGCAAAGAGAAGAGTCTCTTTGTACAACAAACTATTACTTGTTTGTTCATCACCTAAAAAAAGTCTCCAAAACCTTTGCTTGCTTGTGGTAACAGAAAGGAGTGTAACAGAGTTCAGTATGTTTGTCTTCTTGTACAAATTTGAAGCCATCTCCACTCATATATGACTATCTGGTTTCTGTCTGAACAGTTAGTACTTGAACTAAAACTCCTCCGACAGTTTGATTAGCTTTACCATTGTCTGTCTTACGAAAGCAGATATACTTCTAAACATATTATCTTCAAACAAATGACTGAAAACTGTGTGTGTGAATGCGCGCGTGCACATGTGACTGACTGAATGAGGTTGGAAAAACCTGAATTATGTTATTTGAAATTGAAACTGAAGAAGGTTACAGGATGTTTATTACAGTTTTTTGACAGAAACAAGCTCCAAAGTAGTATATTGGTAAATAATATATTTTTAGAAAAAAAATAAAATAAAATAAGAGCAGCAGTGCAGAACCAAGGTATACTAGCACACCATTATGCAAAAAGGAATGGAAGGATCTACCGAGAGAAGTAAGCATGGGAAAATGCAGTCAAATTCTTATCAAGTTTGATAAACCCATCTGAGCTGACACCTTTTGTCTTCAAGAAATGGGAGTACCAATGAGCAGAAAGCTTTGGTTGCCTTTTTAAATCCGGGTCATCCATGTCTATGTAGTAAAGGCCAAAGCTTGATTCAAAGCCGTCCAATAACTCTAATAAATCCAAGAAGGACCATTGAAAATAGCCCTTTCGTATTTGATCCATTCCTTCCAAAATTAGATTTGAGAAAGAGAAAAAGAAGGGGGAATTATGTCAAAGAAGTAAAAACCATATATCAATGCAAAGAAACATTTAGAAACTTATAATATTGCTCTCCAATGTATAAATTAGCTGATGACCTTTTAGTCTTTAGTACAAATAAATTTTGCTAGCTAACTTAGTTTTGAGGAAAACATAAAGGAATATACAAATCAGATCATCCATCAATCTAGGTTTCCAAGTGTATGAAATGGAATTAATTGTGATGATTATATGTCTTAAATTGGTGTGACAACTAATTATACTTAAGACTTTAGGTGATAAGTTTGTTAAATTTTGTGTAGGCAAATTAGACAACAGTGAGTTCAGTTTTATGGACTTTCTTTCCTCGCCACGTGTTGTGGCAGAGAAATATAAATATAAATATCTTGTTGTGTTATTGGTATTAGACAAGAGAAAGTTAGAGAACTCTTTTGATGTATAAAGTTTTGGGTTCTATTAGTATTTTGCGCCTCTTTTGTGATCTCTCTAATTTGCGATGTGACCACTAAGATAGGATCAGAATGTCTAGAATTGCAGACACTCAAATTATAGTGAAGGTAATATTTAAAATAGTTTTAGATTATTTATAAGATATAAACAAAAATCAATAGAAAATGGACATACCTCAGTGCATCAAGCAAAGCCCCAATATGTCCATGCAAGTAGCTCACCCTTGGCTCATCTTCCAATGATGAATTGTGTGGTGTTTGCTGTCCTGCAAAAACATTAAAACCAAGATTAAGCTTCTCCCT
This sequence comes from Quercus lobata, assembly GCF_001633185.2. Classification (NCBI taxonomy): domain Eukaryota; kingdom Viridiplantae; phylum Streptophyta; class Magnoliopsida; order Fagales; family Fagaceae; genus Quercus; species Quercus lobata. The sequence goes on from NC_044908.1 coordinate 85,611,642, forward strand.
AACCAAAAAAAAAAAAAAAAAAAAGATTAAGTTTCTCAATTAAGGGATCACTTAAAATGAAAATAAAATTGGATTTTGAACTTAGCTACGTACTGCCCCTAAACATGAACTAAAATCATAAGTTAGAACAAATGGTATTTGAGAGGGCAATGGAAGAAAATATGAAAGATTCAATCAGGAGTTCTCTTTTTTTTTAATTAACTCATTTGTTCATTGTTTGATCATTTTATTTTGAATGGTGCAAAAATTTGATAACGAGAGTAAAATGGTTGACGTTCTATCAAACATTTAGTTCATGGATATTGATCCTCTATGCAGGCTGCCAATTGATTGTTGTTTCAGATAATGTATTATAAAATGCCAAATTGTGATGGCAGTCGGTATATTTCTATGTCCATCTATCAAGTCCATATACCAGAACTAGTGACAGCTTTTACAAATATTAAAATTGAAGATGAGTAAAAGAAATTCTTCTCATTTGCAACTAAGTCTGCCAATAAAGGCTTATTATGCGCTCCATAGTTACCTAATATTTGTGATTCAAAATGAGGAAGCAAGAGTCATTTAAAGTAAAGAAACTTATACTAAGAGGACTAAGATCATGAAAAGAAAATTGTGTTAAAAATCATATTTCTGTCAAAATGCCCTCTAGCATTACTTTGATGAATGATTCTTCAGTTCTAAGGGAGCAAGAAGCATACATACAAACAAACTCTTTGTGCATGAGCACGCATATGACTTTAAAATGCAATACTAATTATAAACAAGCTTACCAGAATGGGAAAAAGAATCCCATATGCTAGGCCCCCTCCCATCTTCATTTGCTGCACCTTCAACCTTTCACATATAAACATTTTTTTGAAGGATATGAAGAAATAGAGAGAATATGAATTATCTATTAGAAATCATCAATTCTTTGCAACTTTTAGTAATGAAATAACTAAACAAATAGCACATTTATAAAGAAAAAAAGAAGAAGTTATCTTTAAGAAAAAATTGAAAAGCTGAGGTCCCAGAACTTTTATTAATAAACAGACCTGATAAGCTGAGGTCCCAGAACCAAACACAAAGTCAGGTGGGAAGTCATCTCTGCTAAATTTATCAACCCCTAGTACTTCAACCACTGATATATGTATCAGAAGAAGCAGAAAGATATGAGAGAGACCATACAAATGAGATGAAGAGAGTGAGGAAGATGATGACGACGATGATGATTCTGATGAAGATGAAGACGAGGATGAGGATGAAGAGGATCAAGATGGTTCTAGGGGTCATAGTGGGCATGGGGTACTACATGAAGATGAGGATGATAATGAAGAAAGGAGTTCTTTAAGGAATAAAAGGGCTAGGAAGGGAGTGTTTAGTAATGGTTCAGCTCAGTTAATGCAACAATTGAGATGTGAATTGGAGGAGCAGCAAGTGATGTATCTCAAAGCAATGCTTTCAAAGCATGCATGTTTATTATCCTCTATAGCTTTAATTTATAGCCAGACAAAGAGTGGGTCCCACCCACCAGTAGAAAAATCGACAAACTTGTTCTGGTTGCCGACTCAAGATACTGGACTTCTTACGAATGTTAAAGAGGAAAATGACGGAATATTTTGGCACTTGCATTCGTGGTGTTTGTTGGTTTGTTTAGACTTTAGACCTTGAAGACAGCTTAATTTATGAACAGATCTTGCCTCTTGGTTAAGTGAATAATACCAATATTGTAAAAAAATAAAATTACTATGCATCTCTGGTGCCGGGGTTTAAGTCTCCAAGAGAGAGTTTCACACACATATACGCTTAGATTAAGCTAGGGTAGAATTCTATCTTGTATAAAAAAAATTATAAATAAATAAAAATAAATGTAATGGAAAGATCTTGATTTTGAAATCAGATCGTTCAAAGGATAAGAAAATGATGAGGTTCAAGATTTTTGAAATTGAAAAAAATATCCAATTGAGATTGAACTGACATTATAATTAATTTAATTATAATATAAATAAATTAATTAAATTAGTACAAAAGAAGATTTGATTAAAATTGTCCAAATAAATATAAAAACCATTTTTTACATATATTTTTCATATTGCAACTTTCATTATAGTGTTTCAAAAATCAATGCAATATTATCAATTATTAAAAAAAAAAAAAAACACAAACACACACACACAAACACAAAAACAAAATAATAATAATAATAATAATAATAAACTAAAGCCAAAAATGGCACAAGTAAAGAAAACAATGGTGTATCGTCAATTATAGGGAAATGTTAATATTTTATTGGAAATTGATAAAACAATTAATTTTTTTGATAACTTTTTATATTTCTCATAAAAATGGTATTAAAACTTTTCTAATTTGATTTATTAATAATTGCTTTAAAGGTACTCGTTAACATGACACATCGGGAAGGGCCATGACTTAATAAATGAGTAAGGGCAAAATTTGGTAAATAGTACAATTTTTTGGGAAAAAAAATCAGTGGCTGCACACGTTTGAAGTTACGCTTGACCTTGATTTATAATAAAAAAAAATAAAAATTAAAAAAAAAAAAGAAAAGAAAAAGGTGGAACTCGAGTTCCATGCTTTAAAAAAAAAAAAAACCCAAATGGAACTCGAGTGTAGGAAACACGAGTTCCGTTATTTTTTTTTAAATGGAACTTGAGTTTGCTATACTCGAGTTCCACCTTTTTTTTTTTTTTTTTTTTAAATCAAGGTCAGCTGTAAATCGAGTTTGAGAAATCCAATTTTGGGTTGGAACTCAAGTTTCACAAACTCGAGTTCCAAAAACAGTCCAACTTACTAAATAACTTCAAATACGTGCTGTCTATCTAATATTTTTTTGAAAAAATGCTGTTGAGCAAATTTTGCCGTGAGTAAGAGAATTTCAAACTCTTTTTTTTGTTATTTCGAATGCATTGTCACGTGACTAGGCTCAACAAACTAAAAGGCAAAAATAAAGTTGGAAACAAAACATTTACCTAAACTGAAGGCAGGAGACTAAAATATGAAGAACAAAAGAAGAAGCAGAGAATAAACAATGAAGAAGTGAGTCCCACCCACCAGAAGAAGATTACATTTACCTAAGTAATGCAATCTTGCCTTGTTTGCGATGGGTTAGGTTTAGGTGGCGACCTACTGAATAGAATTGAAATTTTGCAAAATAGAATTACCCATTTCTAAATTGTTACAACTTATAGCATTACTTATTAATGTTACCCAATACAACTTTGAATTCACGGACTCTTCAATTATAGAGTTTATTGCATGTGAACCTCTATCCACGACTTCATACACTCGCTTGAAGAATCTGGTTCAACATTCTAATTTCTGGAATATGCAGCAACTTCAACATCACCTGTTTTGAATTTTCTTCAAGCTTGATCACCAATATAGACTTTTGAGAGCAGGAGGCGCAGTACCTTCAAATTTACAATAAGTAGCTCTCTAAAAGCCTTTTTCACATGCTCTAGGGTTTTCCTATATACTTTAAGTTTAGATGCATCAAAACATAGTCACTTGATAAGCTAAATGGTCTAAAATAAGCTTGATTGATCGATTGATCGACCACCCGTAAAAAACTATAACTTACAAAAACTTGAATTTGATATGCTTGTCTAAAAAAATACACTTCTAAAACAAATATAAGACATTATTTTGTTCACGTACGGTTTGTCAACCAAAAATCTAGACTCGACAGTGTTATCTGCCTTGCTGCTTGTTATAACATGTGGCTTGAATTTGAGGTGCACCAAGTTCATATATTATTTGTTACATCCCACTCCTGCCTAACATTGTGTTTTTTTTTTTTTTTTTTTTCTTTTGGCCGACATTGATTTTGCCATTTACTACCTTGTCTTTTTTAGTAGGGAATTTCAAACCTCATTCACAAAAAGATCTGCTTTCTGGTTGTTTTAGAGAGAGAGAGAGAGGCAACAAACAACGTTGATCTTAAACACATCAAATTTTTGTAGAACTAAGAATTCTTGTGGACTGTTAGTGGTGAGAGAGAGACTTTTTGAGTTGTATTTGGAATTTGAGTTTCTTGGGATTTTTAGTGTTGAAGAGGTCTATGATAAATTTATTTGTAATTATTGATTGATCTATATTCCATTGTAATAGTATGAGTGCCGAACGGAAAACAAAGTGCAGTATCAGGGCCGGCTCAAGGCCTAGGCAAGTTAGGCCTAGGCCTAAGGCCCCACCAAAAAAAAAAAAATTCCTTAGAAAAAAAAGGCCCCACTTTTCATAGTTAAAGGCCCAAATTTTTATACAATCATATATATTTTCTAAAGATTGTACATTTTTTTTTTTTAGTGATATACAAATTTTACTATTGGCTTACAAATTGCTATGTTATTAATCACAAAAAACGTGATATAAACATTCATTAATTAAATTGATGAAGTTTATCAATGAAAGACAATATCACATTATATTTTGAACATTTTATAGTACTTTTAATTAGCGCATTTTTCTTTTTCATTTCTATTAAAACTCTTAAAGTACGAGACCAATAGAACCTTAACTCGATTGAAACCCTAAAATATTTCAAAAAGATGTTGCAAATGTGTTAAATCATCAATTATAGATTAATCTTCCCTAAGAGTTTGAGACTTTGATTTTTGTAAATTAATATCCTACAAAACCATACACCAAATAATATCTATCTCTCTCTCTCTCTTAAAATCAAAATATAAAATTAAAAATTAGATTACAACTTTATTTAACTATGCATCGTCTTATATCCAAAATAAAGTATTTTTTTCAATCATAATATATTTTTATTTCTTTTTATTAATATTTATAATTCAACTATGATATTCAATTCTTTATATGAAATTAACATTAGTCTAGTTGATATTATTTATGTATTTAATGTATCAAATTAACCTTAATTTGATTAGTATTAAATAATTTTGTTTAATTAATATTTACATATTAAAGGCCCCGTATAAATTTTTCGCCTTAGGCCCCAAATTATGTTGGGCCGCCCCTGTGCAGTATTCGGTACTCTGTCTTCCTGCTTCAAAATTTCAGCTTCTCTAACTCGATCTTTCATCCTATCATCTTGGGAGAGGAAGATAGATATGAGTTAAAATAACTTTAGAAATAAAAAGTTCAATTAAGTGATACAGCAATCCCTTTGCAATTTGCAATTGTCTAATCTAGATCAGGATTTCATGTGCAAGATAGAATGGTTATTTAAAAAAAAAAAAAACAAAACAAAACAAAAAAATCAGAGAATTTCAAGATAGATTTTAATGCTTTAATAGAATGTCCAAGCTTAGTTTAATCCAGTTCCTTCCAAATCCTAAAACAGCAGAGAGAAGAGTCTCATTGTACAACAAACTGTTACTCGTTTGTTCATCACCTAAAAAAAGTCTCCAAAACCTTTGCTTGCTTGTGGTAACAGAAAGGAGTGTAACGGAGTTCAGTATGTGTGTCTTCTTGTACAAATTTGAAGCCATCTCCAGTCATATATGACTATTTCATTTCTGTCTAATAGTTAGAGTTGAACTAAAACTCCCCCAACAGTCTGAGTAGCTTTACCATTGTCTGTCTTATGACAGCATATGTACTTAAACATTTTATCTTCAAACAAATGACTGAAATTCTGTGCGTGTATGCGTGCTTGCGCGCATGACTGTCTGAAGGAACTTAAAGAAACATGTACTATGTTGTTTGGAATTGAGACTGAAGAAAGTTAAAAGGATATTGTATATTTGTATTATATGTTTTGATTAAAAAAAAACAAAAACAAAGGCAGTAAATTAGCAGTCTGGTAAAAAATATACTTCTAGAAAACAAAAAACAGAAGCACCGCCACGTAGACCATCATGTAAATATGCATCAATGAATGACAGGATATACTGAGAGAAGTGATCATGAGAAAGTGCAGTCAAATTCTTCTCAAGTTTGACAAACCCATCTGAGCTGACACCTTTGCTTTTCAAGAAATGGGAGTACCAGTGAGCAGAAAGCTTTGGTTGCCTTTTTAAAATCCGGGTCATCCAAGTCTATATGTAGTAAAGGCCATAGCTTGATTCATAGCCATCCAACAACTCTAATACATCCAAGAAGGCCCATTGAAAATAGCCTCTTGCATTTGATCCATTCCTCCCAAAGTTAGAGAAAGAGAAAAAGGAACAGGAGTTGCGTCAAAGAAGTAATAACCATATGTTAATGTAAGGAAACGTGAAGAAACGTAGAATAATGCTTTGTAATGTATTAATTAGCTGATGATTTTTTGTTTTTGTACAAAAAAATCTAGACAACTTAGTTTTGAGGAAAACCAAAGGGAATATACATATTAGATATGTAACACTAATCCATCAATCTAGTTTTACAAGTATATGAAATGGAATTAATTGTGTTGATTATGTGGCTTGAATTTGTGTGAGGGTGCATGGAGCATCAGACACAACCCAACATTCTAGACTTTTTCCATGTTTTTCTGTGTGATATAATTATGTCCACAGCTTGTGCCTTTAGGTGATGAATTTGTTTAACTTTGTGTCGACAAATTAGCCAACAGTGAGTTCAGTTGTATGAACTCTCTCTCCTTGCCACGTGTTGTGGCTGAGAAATATAAATATCTTGCTGTGTTATTTTTATTAGACAAGAGACAGTAAGGGGACTCTTTTGATGTATTACGGTTTGGGTTCTGTTAGTGTTTTGAGCCACTTTTGTGATCTCCCTAAAGTAGAACTTTTCTCATTGCCTGTAAATGCGACCAAGTTGTATCTTTCTGTTAAACCACTGAGGTAGGATCAACTATCAAGATGCCTAGAGTTGCAAACATTCAGGGTATAGTGAATATTATAATGCTTAATAAATTCCAGATTATATTATAAGATTTAAACTGAATTCAATAGAAAATGGGCATACCCCAGTGCATCAAGCAAAGCCCCAGTATGTCCATGCAAGGAGTTCACCCTTTGCTCATCTTCCAATGATGAATTGCGTTGTGTTTGCTGACCTGCAAAGACATTACAACCAAGATTTAAGTTTCTCAATTATATGATCAATTCAAAATGATAAGAAAATTTGGATTTTTCGCCTTGCCACCTAATGCCCCAAAACATGAATAACAATCCATAAGTTAGAACAAATGGCATTTGAATGGAAGCAAATATGAAAGATTCAATGAGGTTTTTTTTTTTTTAAGTAACTCAATTGTTCGTGGTTTGTTCATTTTGACTTTATATCAAACATTTAGTTTATGAATAGAGATCCTCTAAGCAGGCTGCCAATTGAATGTTGTATCTGATAAAAAGAAATTCATCTCGTTTAGGAAGAGGCTTATGTACTCTGTAGTTTTGTAGTTTCCTAGTATTTTTTATTCAAAATGAGGAAGCAATATGCATCACCTGTAAAATAGTGAAACTTATCTTAAGTAGATTAAAATCATGAAAAGGAAATTGTGTGTGTTACATTCCCACTAGCATTACTTTGAATTATTTTTCACTACTAAAAGGAGCAAGAAGCCCACATAGAAACATTCAGTGTGTGTGAGTGTGAGAGAGAGAGAAACCATTCTCGTGAATGTAAATAGGAGGATTTCCATAAGCTTGCTTGAAATACTGCAACAGTTCTTGCAAAGCCGAAGGCACAATTGGAAACTGAGTCAAACAAGCTAGTTAGTATGACACTGATATCACCATCAAAAGTAAACCATCTCCACACTCTATGCTTATTTTCTCACCTCACCTACAGATATATTTTTTGGGAAATCTGCACAATAGGAAAAGCAGTAAGGTACTTCAGATTCATCTCTAGATACTTGGTAACAAAAGGGTGAATTATTGAGGAGAATCACATATAAAATAATATAATGAAGCCTAAATTAGCAAATTCAACTACAGACAAGCAGGGTTGAATTGGTGAAATTAGTCCGCATGGTGCTGAGTCTTTATTTATAAAAGAACATACCTGAGACCTCTATTGCCATGTCTGTAAAAAAGTCTCTGACCTCCATGCTTAGTTTGCTGGAATTGTCCTTGATGTACAACCCAAAGTAGTAATTTAATCCTAGGAAGTCAAATGAACCCTTAACCTGATTTGATTCAAGATTGGCGAAGGCTGGAAGTCTTGAGCCTGCAATTTTTTTCATTACATCAGGATAGTCTCCATAAACCAATGGATCTGCATACCTGCAATGCCAAGCAGATCATCATAGCCTAAAAAATAAATGAATTCCAAACCAAATGTTTTAACATTAAAATAAAAAATAAAAAATAAAACAAAACAAAACAAAAGAACCCCAAAATATGTAATGACTATTTGCTTTAGGGTCATACCATATTAAGATTACACTGCCAAAAATGCCATGATAAATTGACAAAAGTCAAGGTCATTGTTCGTGAATGTGCAACTTACCAACCAATCAAGAAGTCCTTGGCTCTTTGAGTGGCAATTGCATCTTCAGTTTTGTTTGTTAGAGGAATAAACCAGAAAGCAAGGAGATTGATTCCTATAAATCCATGCTGCTTGTCCTGCATTGCCACACCACACTTACGTAAAGAACATTTACTTGTATTCCTGAGTAGTAATTCTGTTCATGTATATGTTAACGTTCCCAATTTTTTTAAATCTGTTTTTTTCCCCCTAAATATATAGAACAAAGTCCTAAATGGTAATTATGGATTATAAAGTGCTAAGAAGAGGGTGGTTCTTTTATCAAGCTGAAATGCCCAAGCAGTATCTTCATTTTTGGCCATCATAATTAAGGCATAACATTGATCAATTCATTAAATTGACCAAGGCATTTCAATAAATTATATGAATAGCTTATATAATACCTGGTACTTTTCCTTATACAATCTAGCAGCTGATGTGTGTGCCAATAAGATATTATGACTTGCCAAGTATGGCTCAGTTGAGGAGTTGCCTCTGGTGCAGTTAACTCCAAACGGAAGAGAACAATGCTGAGGTGGTAGACTTCCATTGTTGTAACCCCCAACAGCAAACACATTTCCCTCATTCATGGTAGTCCAATGTAACACTCTATCACCAAACTTCCTGAAGCAGACATCAGCATATGCCGTGAAGTCTCTCCTGCATCCATGTCTAGATTGTTAAATCACATTCCTTGCCATGTTTTCTGCTTGGTGCACTGAATGTTTTGATATAGACTCAAGCATAATAGTTGTCTATGACTGATATGAAGGATGAAAACCATACACAATATTTCGATTAAGCCATCCTCCAAAATGGCATGGGTTATTGTGCATAATGGAAGCACTCAATCAATGCAAAGAAAACTGTACTATCATCATTTTTGATGGAAATGCCCAGTAACCATTGCTGATTAGTTCATTGATAAGATTATTGTAGTACTGTAGACCCTTTGGATTAACAGGTCCTCTTCCATCTGAAACATTACAAAATGAGAAGCTTAAGTATGAGAAGAAGGACAAGACATCACTTCTTGATCGGTTAATGAAAGAACTTTGTGATCATACTTGGAATAAGTCTGGACCATGAGATGGAAAATCTATAGGCTTCTAAACCAGTGTCCACCATAAGTTGGACATCATCCTGCAAGAGTGGAATCAATCTAATCATGCAGAGCACAAAAATGAAGTAATGAACATTTGTCCTGCACAAATCCTTTGATTCCTATGCAAGCAAAAAAAAACAAAAGAATAGTTTATAGGAAATGAATTATTCTACATACCCTGTATTTGTGATACTGATCACATGCTATGTCACCATTTGCTCCATTCGTTTTCCCTGCAAATTTGAGTTGGAGATCAGTCCTGATACACATTTCCTGTCAAGTGTCCATCTGCTAAGCTTATGTTTGTGATTCCAGTGATCAAGTTCGACCAATGACATGAATTTCATAAAACCAAGGGCTAAGGATACTGTTAAAGATATTGTGGCCCAAGTAAACTGAAGGCCCATGTTAGTATTAGCATAGAGTTAGCTCCTATATATACCGTACTTACAATTGCTTGTAAGACCCAGTTTTGAATAACATGATGTTGCCATTAAGGGACATTATGGACGTAAGCTGCTAAGCTCAACATGTTATTTATTTTCTTCCATTAGCTTTCTCTCCTCCTTTTTTTTTTTCTTCTCTCCAGGGAGTTGAGATATCATGCACATTAGAAGGTACATGTTTGTTTATTGTGCCTGTTAGTCTTGTATCCGACCCCAAAAATTTGGGATTAAGGCTTGTTGGTGTTGTTAGTCTAGTAATTTTTTAAATAATAAAATGGCATGATTAAATACCTATAGCTGGAAAAAAATTTATAAGGCTGGAATTAAGGCCTAGTTGAGTTGAATTGAATATGGTGAATATAAGTCCAATGGGCTTAGGCCCATTGTACTACACTCCTATTTCTTGTAAAGTACACATGTCCTGCCTACATAAAGAGGCCGTCTCTTGTACAATATTTTAAACAGTTCAATACAATAAGATTTATGTCTCTCCCATATATGCTCGTCTTTGTTTGTTTTGGTGGAGAAAGAAAGATGAAAAGAATTGGTTAAATTACCAGTTTAATTTCCAACTATTAAGCAAAGTTCAATTTGATTCTTCAACTATCAGTTTTGTCAATTTGATCAAGGGATAGGTGACTGAGCTGCACTCAGCTAAGAGTTCTGTACATCCAAACAGCTGAGGAAATTGCTATTGAAATAGGCACAATAGAGAGGCTGTCATTGAGGGCGATTCAGAAACTCTAATGTAGGAGTCAAAGGGACAACACTCAGTGGGACACATCCTTGACAATGCACTGGTGCTGTCAACAAACAAACCTGAGGCGGTTCGAGGATAAACATCAGAGAAGGCACTGTAATGTGGCTGCCCACTCAATAGCTCGCTATACCAAATATGTAATGCATATCTGATTGTATTTTGTAATTCCAAACTGATATTAATCTTTGGTTCTAGTTACCTCAGTTAGTAAAGATTGTTGTTATTGAACAAGATATCTGTAGTCTCATGCATATGTATAGTACAATTTTAAAAAATCACAATTATACAATTCAAATTATACTTTTTTTTTACAAGATGTTCAAATTATATATGATACTAGCTTGAACTTTTTTAAATAATACATTTCTAAAATATATAAAGGTTTCTTGTTATATATATGTGTGTTAAAATCAAGTGTGTGTGTGATTTAGAATTTAATTGATTTTATACTTTTCGATTTTTACACCTAATAATTCACTTGCCACAAAAATTAAAATTTTAAATGGACACGTGATGGAAAATTGGATTTCAATTGAAATTCAATTTAGAATCTAATTGAATTTCTCAATTAAAATCTAATTTTGGATTTTCTCTGAGCTTTTGACCATTAATATATATATATTATACCAACGGTCTATTGACCGTTATATTCATGGAAAATTTATAATAATTAATAACTTAATTATGTCTCAGTTAAATTTCTAATTTAAGTCATAATCACATGATTTTAAAAACCAAACTGGTCAAAGAACCAGATTTAGGTCCATTTTCCTATTTTACCCATTTTTTAACAAGTTTTGGCTGATTTTTGACTGATTATAGGGCTTTTTACCGGACCAAATTAGTAGCCAATTCCTAGTCCAATCGATTGGACCAGCCGGTTTGGTTAGATTTTTAAAACCATGCATAATCATTCACTTTATGGAAGAAGTCTAGGTGGAGCAAGATCTTTTTTTTTTTTTCCACTGCTATGTTTATAACCAAAAATAGAGAGAAGAAATAAGGGGGACTCAACATTTTTTCACACAAATTAAGCTTGAATGTACTACAATCTTCAGCTTGATCGAAATGAATGACTTTGGTTTATGGCCAGATGAAAAGGCAGTCTGACCGGTTGAAAAATCAACATGCGTATGCATTCGATTGGCTGAGCATGCATTAACTGATTAACATTAATATTTCGTTGGTGACGAGGATATTGGACTCTTTACAAATGTTCGAGGAAAATGGTTAGGATAGTGACGGAATATTTTTTATAATTGCATGCAGAGTGCCATCTGCCATGTTTCTTGTTTTAATACGTGGCTTAAATTTAAGGTGCACTTAGAATTTAGAAATCCCACTTCTATCAAACATGGTGTTTTGGTTTTGCTCACTTTGTTGATCTTTTATTTAAAAAAAAAAAAAAAAAAAAAAAGAAAAAAAAGAAGAAGGAAGATATGTGGATGATATTGCTATGAACACAAAAAATTTGACAATATTTTTCAGATTAATTGAGTCAATAAGCTTTTATTGGTTTTTATTTGAGCACACAACTGACATAACTTTTTCTTATTACTAACAATTTATCACATCAACATGTGTCAAATTTTTTTTGTGTTTTTATACTTTCCATATTTGTATTTAGCCTTTTGCTTGTTTTCAAATACGAGGACATCAAGCTATGGCACAAGTAAATTTTATTGTCATGTGGTGTGTTTTTGTAAGAGAGTTTTCTTTGCGTATTTGGAGTTTACTACTTTTTTTTTTTCTACACTTATATGTTATAACCGATAGATATCCCGTTTGCATGGGATATAGCTAGAGGTTTGCATCCAACCCACTAACTTGATGAATCAACCCAACTCAACCAACTTGATGTCTCTTGTTGTTTTTTCATGGGTTAGAGGATTGGAATTTTATTTTGAGTCTCGGGTTGGGTCGGGTTCTAGTTGATAGTTCTTTCAACCTATTTGACCCAACCCAACCCACCATATATATCATTGTATTTTATTAACCTTATTTTCATTTTTAGTTTTATTGATTTTGGTATTTTGAGAATTACTTTCTATGAATTTGGAAATTTGAAATATAATTTAAGTATATAATGTGAATTATAATAATTCATTAAAAAAGTAGTTAAATTAATTGATGAAAACCTAATTTTTCACAAGGCATGAAATGCATCTACATAACTTAGCGACCCCACCAAACCCATATGAGTGGTTTCTACACATGTGATTAGTTGGGTTTTTGTTGGGAATTTCTCAACTTTACAAGGTCGGGTTTGTTTGGAAAACTCTCCAACCCAATCGAGCCCATCCCATGCAAGCTGCTAGTTATGAGTTTCTAAGACTTGGCCTAGGCGCCTAGCTAATCAGTTGAGTGGAGAATGGTGGGGAATATATTCTTCTGTATTGGAATATCTGAGATCAAAAGAAACTTTTTATGTAATTGAGTTCAAGTTTAAGTCTGTAATAATGTTACTTAAAAATGGTATTAATGAAGACTCAAGACTGCTCAAGAAACTGCATAAGAAAAGTTGAATTTGTTGGTCTCAATACCTTGCTTGATACCTGTTGATCTATCAAGAGTTAATGAATTCAGTACCAAGCTTGACACCTCTCGATTTATTGAGCTTCGAGAAAACTAAATGTAAAGTTCTATTTTCGGCCCATGATGACTTAGATTTTTAAGAATACATACACTAGGGTTCCAAAGCATTTTCGGCCCAGAGAGACACATGCATAATAGGAGTTGTTGCTACATTTGTGTGCATAGGGTTTTGTGTCAAGCTACTTTTGGTTCATCTAAGTGTGGATTGAATAACTTTGCAAAGTTACAACAATCAAAAGGGACGATGTGGAGTTAGTCATGGTAGAAAGATTCATGCAAAAAGAAGTCTTCTATAAGATCAATAGTCCAATTGGGGTTTGGAGCTGAGATTGATATAGCTCAGTAGGTTCTATTGTAGGTAGGTACTTGGGGATAAACTTATAGGGTAAGATTTCTTGTAGTTGTAACTACTTTTTCTTGTTAGTGGATTTTTCAAGAGTGGTAGCCTGAAATTCACCTAATGGGATTTTCCCTACAAAGGTTTTCCCCATCGTGATCAAGTAGCCGTGTCAAACTTATTTTCTATTGCACTTAATTTAGTTTGGTAAATTGATTGTGTCTTAATCTAATATGTATATAATTTGACTAATTAATCAATTTGAATAATTGGATTAATTAACTTGGGTCAATCTATAACCCAACACACCTCATAATGGTTATAATTGAAATTAAATGCATTTTTGAACCCATTCAGTTCCTAATTTTCAATAGAATTTGAACATGCACTTACACTATGTTAGGCTGCAAGAATTGAGAGGGAAAAGAAGAGAAAAGAGTAAAGGAAGAGAAAGAGAAATTAATATGGAAAGAACATACTTCTCCATGCGTGTTTTGATGTAAAGGAGAAGAGACTTGGAAAGAAATGGAAAGAAAAAATTATCATAAAAGATTATCAAAATGTTCCAAGGGAATAGGAGTAATTTTATGGATTAGTTAGACATTTTCTTCCAAATTGGAGAGTGCAAAAAGTGAAAAATTGGTGGGATTCATGGAAAATCCTAAGCCAACAAAGGAAAATGTTTTCTTCCTCTTTCCTTGTCTCCCCTTCCGTCCAACCAAACAAAGTCATAAAAATTAGAGGCCTAAATCTCACCGTAATTTGATAGTTATAACAATGAGAGACAGAAAATTTGAAACCTGAACCTCTACCTTGAAGACACCAGAAGATACAAGTTGAAAGACAAGGCTCTTGACCCAAAGTCTCATTCTTAAAAGTTCCACCTTATAATCTATCAATTGCATATAAGGTAAAACTTAAAAAAAGGGGAGTTGTGTCATGTGTGACATTTTTCTTTTTTTTGGGTGAACATGTGTGACATTTTTGGTAGAACATAACAATGAAAGAAGGCATAGAGACATAGAGGACTTTCTTTCGTTAGAAAAATCAGTTAAAACAAGCGCGTTAACGAAATACAGGACAAGACAAAAAAAGAAAAGAAAAGGTTAATTTGAGTTAGACATAGGAGTTCCAAAGTGTCCGGAAAACATTGAGAGTCTCTCATTCTCTCCTCTCCTTTCGCTCTGAACTGTTGCTGCAATGCCACTCTCTTATTCTCGTCCATTCTTACCTGTAAATCTACTCCTCCTCTACCCTCTAATTTTAGAAACCACGATCAATCCAAGAAACCAAACCAAAAGAAGAAAGAAAAAATAAATAAATAAATAAAAACCTTCTGTTTTTTGTTCATGAATGAACTAACGCCATCATCGTTTTCATAATATAATTCATTTTCTCTTCTGGGTTTCTTCTCTTTTTTGTTTTTTTTGAAGTTGAAAGAAAAACCCATTTCTTGTTTTCTCTTTCTGGGTTCTCATTCATTGTTTTGGTGAGTGAGAAAGAAAAGATGTACCACTACCACAACAACATTGTTGCCTTTTGGCTTCTTTTCCTTGGAGTCTTGACCTCTCCGGTCCACTCGAAAACCGCTTCCCCGGATGGTATGTGTTCTCGGTTTAATGTACTTTTGATCATTGTGGTGATTTCAATTGAGAAAAAAAATGATGTCTTTCTCATGTATTTTGCTTACTTTTGATTATTGTACTTTTTACAAATAGTTGGTGAGTGATTTAAATACCTTAATGGAGAACACTGGCTTTTTGAGAAAATGTGGCATGTGAAAATTGTGTCCTTGTAAGTACCTATATCAATGCATTAAAAGGTGCAATGTAAAGGACTAGGATCTTCTATGTATCTTGACAATAAGGCATCAAGTTAATGTTAAAGAGGTTTTATGCTTGTGAGTATAGTTTCTAATTTATCCATAATGAGTATTGTAATTCAATCAATTTTGTTATATTTGCATCTGTTCTGTGTCTTGGATCCTATATACTTATGGGAGTTGCATTAATTTATTTGTATGCATCTTTACTGAGATTAAGTTTGTTTTCTCTTTGAAAGATTTTAAATTGGTAGTTATGTATCATTGAAATTGAAGATCGTGATGTTTGCTAACTGTATTTTGCAGTTTCTGCCCTTAATGTGATGTATAACAGCTTGAATTCTAATTCAAAACTAACTGGCTGGAAATCAAGTGGGGGTGACCCTTGTGGTGACTCCTGGTTAGGGATCAAATGCTCAGGCTCATCCGTAACTGAAATGTATATATCATTTTCAAATCTTTATCTGCCTAATGTTGAGAACTTACTGTTCATATTTTACAGAATGTGCTGAAATTTCTGAATCAAACCTTTTTTGTGCTAAAAATTTTGCAGAAACCTATCTAACCTTGGACTCACCGGATCAATGGGCTACCAGCTTTCAAGCTTAACATCCGTTACTCACTTGTGAGACCAGTTTTTAAAAATAGGCATCTTTTTATGTCACAATTTTCTTTTACCAGAGAAAGAACTTCACCTGAAGTCAATGCATTTGTTTGTCTAGTACAGTGATTTAAGCAAGAACAACCTAAAGGGTGAGATACCATATCAGCTCCCTCCTAATGCAGCTTACATGTAAGTCATCACGAAAAAAACTCATATCTTTTGTAATTATCCTAAACTGAATTTATTTTGATGCCATTAATTTTTTGTTTACTGCACAATGATCCTTTTTTGGCACTGTAATGGTCTATGAGCATGATTTATGGTATCCTGCAGCTGTCATTTGAAACTTTACACTGTTCCTCTAGATTCATTTTATTATTTTATATTCTTTTAATTACTTTCATCTTTTTATTTGTTGTTTTTACTGAGCTTTGCAAAAGAGTGGCATAGTTAAGCTAATTTCAATCATTGGAGAAGGTTGAATTTCATCAGTACCATCAATATAGCTTAAGTTGATGGCCTGCATCACTGTCCACCCACCTCATACAATTATTTATCCTGGTGGTTTGTGTGATGAACTTAGTGATTGCATATGTTGTTATATATGAAATTTACATATTTCTTAAGAAATATCTTTAATACATTACGGTCCATCTGCCAAAGAAGACCTTTTTCAAGACAGTAGTCTTCGATAATTTTCTACCTTATAACTAGCTTCTTGTCATTACATTTATATTGGCCTTATCCAGATCTATTTGCATTGACCTTAAATAATTTACAATACTGATATTGCACGATTGATGTGCAGAGATCTTTCTCAAAATGGCTTCACTGGTGGTGTGCCCTACTCAATTTCTCAGATGGCTGACCTTCAATACCTGTAAGCAATTTTTTATTTTTTTTTATTTTGGCATTTTTTTATTTATTTTGGCAGTACTGTTTCTTATTTATTTGTTGATGGGTGCAGATATCTTGGTAACAATCAGTTGAAAAACCAGTTGAGTGATATGTTTGGAAAACTTTCAAAACTGAAAGAGATGTAAGTATTACTAACATGACAGAAATTGTCTTCTTTTTTCCTTATTTGAGTGGGAATTGTAAGCTCTTGCTTGCTGTGAGCAGCTTTACAAATTCATGGTCTTGCATTTAATATGAATTAAGCTGGCTTCTGGCTTTTTACAGTAAACACGAAATTGTGTATGTGCTTAAGTCTTTCTATTGATATTTTTTTATTTTTTATAAGTAATGAGAAAATCTTATTAGAATATCAAAAAAGTGGCACCCAAGTATACAAGAAGTATACACTAGGGACAAGAACAATCAAAAACACAAATCACAAGCATCTCTCTATTGATATATTGCAAAACTTTTATTTTACTTTCACAAGAGCCTATTCTATTTATTAAACTTCCTTATAAGATCATAAAGTCTTTTCTATGGGTTCTTTACTAGCTGAACTAGATATGTCCTCTGTATGAACATGTTGTATAACCATTTTATCAAGTTATTCATTGGCTTGATTGAGATTACAAATCTGCTATCTCACTAAATTTTGATTCTTAAAAAAAAATGTAACACAGTATAAAGATATACTTTATAAATAATGATAAGGAATAATTTTTCTTATTCCTATCACGAACTGCCTTGCAGGGATCTTTCCGACAACTCACTGTCGGGCAATTTGCCTCAGAGTTTCAAATCACTCAAAAGCCTCAAAAAATTGTAAGAAGAAATTCATATTAAATTTAGATCTTTAAATTTCTGTGCTGCTAAATTTCTTATCTTCATACAGGAATCTGCAAAACAATCAATTCAGTGGCTCAATTAATGCCCTTGCTAATCTTCCCCTTGATGATTTGTAAGTAGGCCTCCGGTTCATATTTTATTACTTTCACATGGTGGTTTTCATGAAAATTGTACAAAAATTAATATTCATTATTTTCATTTATTGTACTTATTTTATTTGTGGCTTAGTTTATCCTTTTATTGTACACTGTATTGAAAATATCTTCTGTCTCATCTGATAGAATATTTGTAAAGCTATTTTTTATATTCCTTGGATTTTACTCTATACAGCCTCAAATAGTAATCATTCTCTGAAAAAGTGAATAGCCAATATTTGGGGTTAAACCTATTCTAATATGATAAGGTATTTAATATGCTTGACAAATGGGTTCATAGTCATTGAAGAATTATAAAATGAGATAAATTATGTGCCGTTTCCTTTTCTTAATTGAATATGGTGCTCACCATTTCTATGTGTGCATCTTTCCTTGAATCAAATGATTTAACTTAGTTATCTAGTCTAACACTGAAGTGTACTTTTATAATTCAAAATGTGCATTGAAAATGGCCTCCCCAAATCACTGTGTATAATACTGGCTAAAGAGACATTGAAAATTTAAACCAGATTGAATGTACTATCTAAAAGGGCTTGGGGCAATCATAGAAAAATTGTTGCCGTCTGAAAGCACAATGCTCTCTTTATCATCTTAGTTGTGAGGGATACCATTGAGAGTTTAAAAAGTTCATTAAATTAATATAATTATAAAGTATTTTGTGTTGCATGATATATTTTAAATTTCCATCCTTAACTGCAGGAATGTTGAAAATAACAAATTTACTGGATGGATTCCAAACCAATTGAAAGAAATAAACTTAGAGTGAGTGTTCTGTTCAAATTACTCTTATTTATGGATGCAATTTTTAAGAAGTTGTTTCTCTGACTTTGTGATTATCTTTAATGAAGATCTGGAGGTAATTCCTGGTCATCTGGAGGAGCTCCTCCTCCTCCTCCTGGTACACCACGTGTTGCTAATCAACACACTAGTAAAAACCATTCTGGAGGTAAGTCTGTCTTGAGTGGAGCAGCAATAGCTGGAATAGCTTTGGGTGCACTGGCAGCAATTGGGGTTCTAATTGCACTATTTTCAAGAAGAAAGTCGTCTCCTTCCTCACATTTCCTTGATGAAGAGAGATCTAACCAGAGCAGATCATTTACTCCTCTTGCATCTCAGGAATTATCCAAAAACTTGCCTACTGACATAAGCAATGACTTCAAAGGTAAATTTTTTTTGTCCTGCATTCTTTTGTAGGGAGCTTACTGGAATTGTCTTAATAATATTACAGACATAAATTTCTTATTAGGCCTTATAGTTTCCTCTTTGCTTATTCAGAGTTGTCCTGAAAAAAATTCTGGAACATCTGTAGCATGATGTTTCACCTTCATCAGTAAAAAGGCTCTAGAATAGAAAGTGTATGCCATGCCTTTCCATTTAGGGTCTATGATAACCAGTGTAGATAGACTTGTCATTGACTGAGTATTACTTAGTCTATCTGTGGCTGTTATATCTCCTTTGTCTATGCGTTCTTTAGGTGGTCTTTCGATTATTTGATCAAAACTAGTGCATAGCTGACCATTTGATGTCTATTTCATCCTTCTGGAATGTTTGATTGATACTTCTTACGATGGTTTTTTTTATTTTTGTTGTATGCCTGGTAAATGTGGACTTCGCACTGTAATTTAACTGACTAGGTATTATACTGGCGACAGGGCATAGGTCAGTGGATTCATCTGCTTCAATTGATGTAAAGACTTTGCAAAAGTCTCCTTCAGTTGGTTTTAAGCTTCCACCTCCTGAGTTTAAGCAAACTTATAATGACAATGAGTTTGCTAACCTTCTGAATGCTAGAAAAAGCACCTCCCTTCGTGCTACATCTTACTCTTTGGCAGATTTACAACTTGCTACTGCTAATTTCGCGTCAGGCCGCCTTCTCGGAGAGGGATGTATTGGACGTGTTTATCGAGCTAAATATGCTGATGGAAAGGTATTTTCAATCTGGTTATCATATTTTGTTATCTTGTCCAATATCACTTTCCAATTACTATGATTTTCTTTGAATTCATCATTTCCAGTATCACTAATTTGTAATTTGCGCTTTCTGCTCGATTATTTATCTTGGATATTATTAGTAAATTATGATATTTTGACCTATCAGCAATTGATTATTTGAGTAATCAAAATTACATACAATCTACACTCAAAAATGGGCGAGTTTCGAATTATAATATTAGATTTATACATGTTTTTCAGGTTTTAGCTGTTAAAAAGATTGACTCCTCACTTTTTCAAGGAAGGCGATCAGAAGAATTTTCTGGAATAGTTTCAAACATTTCCAGGCTTCACCATGCAAACATAGCTGAGCTTGTGGGTTATTGTTCAGAACAGGGGCATAACATGTTAATTTATGAGTATTTCAGAAATGGTTCACTTCATGAATTCTTACACATGTCAGATGACTATAGCAAACCACTAACTTGGAACACCAGAGTCAGAATTGCATTAGGGACAGGCCGAGCAGTTGAGTAAGTCAACATATATACTACATCTCTAATAACTTCTACTTTTTTATTGGTCAGTAAGAGCAAACATATCATTTAGTAAAAGTAGTATCCCTTTGTTTATGTGCATGTTTCGTGTGCTCACAGATGCACACAGACACTGTATGATTTATGGTTAAGTTAGATAAATTTATGTGCTAATTGGCTGATTCATACAAGAAAGTAAGCTTCCTTTTTTCGTTTCCCTTTTCCAGTCACAAACCATACATTCCAATATGACTAGTTGGTAGCCTTAATGAATTTATCTTTCTAAAGATTTAAATTCCTATACTTTAAAATTATAAACGTATGACACAATGAAATTTTTTTCCCAAGTTTGCTTCATGTTACATATTTTTGTGTATTGGCACTGTGACTGGTTTAGGTTTATGAGGGCATCAAATTCTAAGAATTGAACTAACTCAAATTCCAAACCTGAGAAGTAAAGCCAGTGACTATGGGTTTAACAAAACTGAGTTGATCTGGGTAAACATAGAAATTTCATCTGGGATACTTTGCATTAAATATGCTTAATTTGATTTAAAAAAAAAATCTATCCTCATATATTTAATCACATACATACAGTAAGGACATATGGTGAATGTATGTAGTTCTTGGCTCTAGGGTCAGATTGGTGTTCTTGAAAAGTTTATCAGTAGCGTGACCTTTTGTTTTCAATTTGTTACTATTTACCAAATCACTGTTAGATACCTGTCAAAATTGACCTAGAGATTGGTTTCGGCTGATTTTTTCATGATTTGGATTAATCCAAGGCATGATCATAATTGGTGTGTGTATAGTTCATATTGTAGCTCTAATTACCATCATGGGATATCTAGTTTGTAGTATGATTACTGCAATTTCCAGTTGGTTAATTTAGTTTTTCTATTTTGTTCCTGCTTTCAAAGCTGAATACAGTTTTTTGTTATGCCATGACTGCTTCTAATTTTATTCAATTAAATTTTTGGATGCCAATTCTGTGTTCAGGTACCTCCATGAAGTCTGTTCTCCATCCTTAGTCCACAAGAACATCAAGTCATCGAATATTTTGCTCGACGCTGATCTCAATCCTCATCTCTCTGACAGTGGTTTGGCAATCTTTCATCAGGTTACTATTTTTTGAACAATGTTAGGTCTTATCCTAAACATGGCTTGAATAAGATTTGCTTTACTTTGATAGTATTAAAATTTACCAAGTATAAAAGTGAACTCACCAAATCAGCCCTCATAGTTATGCTTGCAGAAACGTTCCAGGGTGACTAGGCTTGGTAGATGAGAGTTTTGGGAAATGCAATGAGGCTGTTATCTCTGGCTTGGCTCAAAAGAACATATTAGGTCTACTGAATGGGATTAAAAATAAAGAGAAATATATGAAAAAGGAATCAGGCTAATAGTCCATTCCAATGCCCTAGATCATTCAAGATTTGAGTCCTTATAAAACTTTAGTACTTATACTGGTTTCTAATTTGATAACATAGAGCCACTTAAGTGTGGGTCACTTTGGATAAAGGTGTGTAAATTTAGAATTTCTTGTATCTATAGAAACCATTGGATTTAGCAGAGACCGTGAATCGAATTATTGAACTTGTTTATACCAATGTGAAATTTTTTAAATATGTAATGTTTCCTCTTGTCATCCAGTTTCCATGGATGGCCACTAAAAGCCTTTTTTTTTTTGGGTCATATTTTTTATTCATGTGCTGATTTATAGTTAGGTTTAGGTGTAGGTAGAGTTCATAAAGGTCCAAGTGTGGCTATGATGCACAATGTGAAATTGTCAATTAATTGATAGTTTTTCCTGCTTTATGTTACTATGTTGTGTTGTGTGCTTTTCCAAGTTGCCAATATGCTTTAGATGTTCTTTACACCAAAATAAAATTGAAGTCATTATTAGATGAAAAAATGCACCATTGTGCCTCTAGGGCTGACTGTTTTTTGTCTCAAGATAGCTGCCTCTTGATTTCTCATAGCAAGAACTACTTTTTATTAATTTTACATATTTTTTTTATTTATAAAGAATATTTTTTTGTTCAGCGTACTAGTCAAAACCTTGGGGTAGGATATAATGCTCCAGAGTGCACAAAACCTTCAGCCTACACAATGAAAAGTGATGTTTACAGTTTTGGAGTGGTCATGT
Organism: Quercus lobata; assembly: GCF_001633185.2. Taxonomy (NCBI): domain Eukaryota; kingdom Viridiplantae; phylum Streptophyta; class Magnoliopsida; order Fagales; family Fagaceae; genus Quercus; species Quercus lobata. Next base: position 85,634,220 of record NC_044908.1, read on the forward strand.
TGGAATTATTGACAGGGCGAATGCCTTTGGACAGGTATGTTACATTGTTCACTTAATTATTTCATTCACTAAGCTAATTTATGCAATTCCCTTATCTGAAATAGGCTTATTTCATTCTTCTTTTCAGTGCAAAACCAAAATTCGAACAATGCCTTGTACGATGGGCCACACCACAGCTCCATGACATAGATGCATTGGCGAGAATGGTTGATCCTGCCCTGCGTGGATTGTACCCTCCCAAGTCACTCTCTCGATTTGCTGATATTATTGCCCTCTGTGTTCAGGTGAGATTCACCCCCTTTCCACTCTCTACGGAAATCCTTCATCAAGAAAGCATATGAGACATATATAATTATTTGAGTAATGTTAGAGAAAACATTTTTCTCAACTGCTAATATGACTTGTTGCGATTTGGATCAACATCACTTTCACCTCGGTCCACCTGTGACACCACTTTTATTATGTAGCAATCACAATAAATCATATTGGCAATTGTGAAAAATGTTGAGCCCCTAACTTATTGTAATTTTTCTTTCTATAAGTTTCTCAATGAAGTAAAATTTGAACACTAAGAGCTAAGATGAAATTCTTAAACATGCACACAAGCGCACACACACAAATACTTATTAAAGCCACTATTAGATGACAACCTGTAGGACACAGCCTGGCTCAACTTTTGGCTATCTTAATTTTTGGTCTTAATTAGTAGGCAATGTGCAATAAAAGTTCCACACCAAGTGTTATTTCAATTTTCACTAAGATGACCTATGTGTTGAGTTATGTTAAAAAATAACAAAGGGTAATGTTTCATGAGCATTTCACAAACTATGCTAAGATGTTGCCTCTTGTTTTTGCTTTTTGGGATTTGAACATTATGCTTCTTGTTTCATAATCATTTTATCTTTCAATGTTGTAACAATTTCCACTTTCAATTTTGTATTAGTCCGAGCCCGAATTTCGACCTCCTATGTCAGAGGTGGTGCAGGCATTGGTGCGGTTAGTCCAACGGACAAGTATGAACTTGAGAGATGAGCTTGGGGCATCTCGTGGGAGAGATGACTTTGAGTATTTGTGATTCAAAATATTGTATATACATGTGTGAGATAGATTTGAGGGAAGGAGAGTCATGTTCTTTTTGTTTTTTTTTTTTTTTCATGGATTTTTTTGTTAGTATATATACATTTTTTTTAGAACTCTTAGAAACTTTAGTTGTTATAATTTTGAAGTTTGTTTCTTTTTTAAGAAAGCAGAATGAGCTGCTTGAGAAAGAATTGTATCTGTCGAAGCCTGGTACAAGCTGCTTCTTAAGTGAAGTTAAAATGAGGGACAAGTCCAAAATTTGGGACATTTTTGAAATTGAAAGAGTTTTACATTTTTTAAGCCATAATCCAATTTCTTTTAATTTGTGTTTTTCTTATTTTTTGGAAATTTAAAGAGTTTTTTAATCTGTGTTTTAAAATAACCTTGAGCCCCAATAAAGGTTATTTTAAATGCTTATTAGATGTCAATTTTCCTTGAGATGATCTATTACACATTCAGATACTAGCATAGATATTGTGGAAAAGAAAAAAAAATCATAGATGTAGGGCATGGAGATTAGTGTTTGTGTGTGTGTGTGTGTGGAAGAAAAATTGGGGTCACTCTAAAGTATAAGCCATGGTATTGTGTAGATAGCTTCAGTGGCCTTTAAAGTTAAAAGTGAGGTTGGCATTTTGACATTCTGCAGTTTCTGGTAAATTATTTACTGAAAGGTGAGATAAATAAATAAATAAATATATATATATATATATATATATAATAAAATAAGAAAACTTATTATCAAAATTCTAGTTTATTTGTATATTGGTAAACGGTGAGACAAACGGTGGATTTTTATTTATTTATTTGGATAGGAAAGATAGAAAGTGGACTTAAGAAAAAAAGATGGTGCCAAATGGACTCTTATTAATGTTTTTATTTATAAGTACTTAAAACATCTATTTCATATTCTAGTCATACTTAATTAAGAAGTTGAAAACAAGAGGACCCAATTAATTTCAGGAGAGAGTCTCTCTCTAAGTGGGCAATGCCTAGTCTTACAGGATTTTCTAGGCCTCTAAATGAGGGCCAAATCCAGCAGAACAACTTCCATCTGGCCTTTGTAAAATAGATATGGGCTCGGGCCCTCAAAAGGAGAAGTCTCTCAAATTTCTAAAAAAACCAACTAGGGATGAGTTTCGTATGAGCTAATTTCCTTGAACTTATTTAGTTTTTAGCTTATTTTTAGTATTATTTATAGATCTCATTGTATTATTCAGTTAATTTTTAACCCTTTTTTTTTTAATTTTTAGGCTTTCAACAAAAAAATTTCAATTCCAATTAAATAAATTGTTTCCAACGGAACCTAGATCTACAACAACATACAGCACACGTAATAATATGGTAGTGCAAATCCCTTTATTCCCCAACTACCTCTTGGCCCATTTTTGAACCCCAAAACTACATAAAATCACTATTTGGGCTTTGAGTAGTGTCGTTAACCATGCAAAAGTCCTGGACAGTGTTGTATATTTTTTAAGAACAATTAAATTCAGTGCAAATTAAATGTTTGTTTTAAATTGAAAATACTAGTTAAAATGTAATATTACAACTAAAGTACTATACGTAGATGTCAGTCTGGCATGTATAAACTTTGCTCAGGATATTGGCATTAATTTTCTAAACTCTGAAGGTTGCTGTCTCATGTGATTGAAGACTCGCAGATAGCCATTAAAGCTTTTTAGGTTCATCTCTTTTTCTCATCTAAGACAGTAGTGACAATTCAGTAGCTCATGATCTAGCTAAAATGGCAAAAGGTTTGTTGGAACCTCAGTTTTGGTAGAACGTGATATCTCTTCTTTTGTAATCCATGGTTGAGTTTTGATTCAATAACATTCAGTCTTGTTTCTCAAAAAAAAAAAACCTTTTTAGGTTCATCTCTTTTTCTCATCTAAGACAGTATTGACAACTCAGTAGCTCATGATCTAGCTAAGAACAATTAAATTCAGTGCAAATTAAATGTTTGTTTTAAATTGAAAATACTAGTGTAAATGTAATATTACAACTAAAGTACTATACGTAGATGTCAGTCTGGCATGTATAAACTTTGCTCAGGATATTGGCGTCAATTTTCTAAACTCTGAAGGTTGCTGTCTCGTGTGATTGAAGACTCGCAGATAGCCATTAAAGCTCTTTAGGTTCATCTCTTTTTCTCATCTAAGACAGTAGTGACAATTCAGTAGCTCATGATCTAGCTAAAATGGCAAAAAGTTTGTTGGAACCTCAGTTTTGGTAGAACGTGATATCTCTTCTTTTGTAATCCATGGTTGAGTTTTGATTCAATAACATTCAGTCTTGTTTCTCAAAAAAAAAAAAACCTTTTTAGGTTCATCTCTTTTTCTCATCTAAGACAGTATTGACAACTCAGTAGCTCATGATCTAGCTAAGAACAATTAAATTCAGTGCAAATTAAATGTTTGTTTTAAATTGAAAATACTTGTGTAAATGTAATATTACAACTAAAGTACTATACGTAGATGTCAGTCTGGCATGTATAAACTTTGCTCAGGATATTGGCACTAATTTTCTAAACTCTGAAGGTTGCTGTCTCGTGTGATTGAAGACTCGCAGATAGACGTTAAAGCTTTTTAGGTTCATCTCTTTTTCTCATGTAAGACAGTAGTGACAATTCAGTAGCTCATGATCTAGCTAAAATGGCAAAAGGTTTGTTGGAACCTCAGTTTTGGTAGAACGTGATATCTCTTCTTTTGTAATCCATGGTTGAGTTTTGATTCAATAACATTCAGTCTTGTTTCTCAAAAAAAAAAAAAGAAAACCTTTTTAGGTTCATCTCTTTTTCTCATCTAAGACAGTATTGACAACTCAGTAGCTCATGATCTAGCTAAAATGGCAAAAGGTCTGTTGGAACCTCAGTTTAGGTAGAACGTGATATCTCTTCTTTTGTAATCCATGATTGAGTTTTGATTCAATAAAATTCAGTCTTGTTTCTCCAAAAAAAAAAAAAAAAAAGGAAAAAAGCTTTTTAGGTTCATCTCTTTTTCTCATCTAAGACAGTAGTGACAATTCAGTAGCTCATGATCTAGCTAAAAAGGCAAAAAGGTTTGTTGGAACCTCAGTTTTGGTAGAATGTGATATCTCTTCTTTTGTAATCCATGATTGAGATTTGATTCAATAAAACTCAGTCTTGTTTCTCAGAGAAAAAAAGGAAAAAAAAAAGAAAAAGATTTTTAGGTTCATCTCTTTTTCTCATCTAAGACAGTATTGACAATTCAGTAGTTCATGATCTAGCTAAATAGCTCATGGTCTAGCTAAAAAGGCAAAAAGGTTTGTTGGAACCTCAGTTTTGGTAGAATGTGATATCTATCCTTTTGTAATCCATGATAGAGCTTTGATTCAATAAAATTTGTCTTGTTTCATTAAAAAAAAAAAAAAAACCCTAGTTTTATATGATTTTTTCATAAATTTATGCTTAAAGAGCATTTACATCATGAAAATATTTATGTCTATTTTAGTATAAAAATATATATATTTTTTATTTTTATTTTTTATATGGTTACTTTTCAAAATATCTTATATCATATTATCTATTTTATAATACATTTGATTAAATATCACAAAATTTAATATTTTTTAATAATTTCTCTTTTTTCACCCACAACAACTATCATTTTTTTTTCTTCATATTCGAAATACATGAAAAAACAATAAAAATCTAGATGCAAAATAAATAACAATTGTATAAATTTAGGCTGGATTTGGATTTAGCTTTTGCGTTTTCAGCAGTTTTTTTTTTTTTTTTAGCCGGTTTTGTTGACTTTTCCATGGTGAACAGTGCATCTGTGCACTATTCACAGACCCACAAATTCCACTTTTCTGTAACTTTTTCATTAAAAATGAGTCCCACAATACTATTCACACATATAACAACTTTATGAATTTAAATATTTTAAATTAAACTTGATAAACGTGGGTGAATTTAAATTATAAATATATAAAATTGAGATTTTTATTTTTTTTATTTTTTTATATTACTATTCACACAGCACAAATTCCACAGACTCTTACACATATAACAACTTTATGAATTTAAATATTTTAAATTAAACTTGATAAACGTGGGTGATTTTAAATTATAAATATATAAAATTGAGATTTTTTTTTAATTTTTTTATATTACTTTGTCTCGTTGCAAATCCGGAACAAGTTATTTTACCATGTGTTTTCTTTTCATTACATTTATTTTTTCGGTAAATAGATATTATTTTATTAGAAAAACAATAAGAACATCAAATCAAAGGGAACGTGCCGCCAACACGTTGGTTGATTCAATGGTAAGGAGTTCGTGGCCCTGCTTGTCAGGCTTGGGTTTGAATCACTTCCACAGCCAATTGTTGGTGGGCATCCTTGGTGGGGTTGACCCCCCACATGGTCTGGTAAGAACGGTCGGAGCTTATGTCAGAACGGCGCCATGCTCGGGGGGTATAATATAGCCATAAAGACCCCCATTTTATTTAACCAAAAAAAAAAGGGAACGTGCCCATCAATTCATAGATATTCTTTTCATTACTTTTTATTTTCTTACTAATAGAATATGTAACTATTTATCAGTTTTTTTTTTTTTTTTTAGAGAAACTTCCAACCAATATCATCCTACAATTTATCACTTATTTCAGAGGTGCTTTAACTTATAACATTTGTTCTTGATGATAATTTTTTATCATTATATTAAGATGTCAATCGATTTTATATGTAAGCGAAGATTCAATTCTAAATTTCTTATTTAACTATTAAAAAATTTATAAATTAAATTTTATCAATTAAATTAGTTGAAATTCACATAATTTTTTTTTTTTTAGTAAAGTTAGGTTGAAATTATTGGTTTCATAATACGTGCTTGGAAATGTTTGAGTTAGGTCCAAATTATTGGTCTCGTAAAATGTGCTTGGAAATGCGTGAAATATGCCCACGTATCGTATTTAATTTCCTTACCAACCTACAGTGCAAGATAAAATAAAAAATAATAAAAAGTTGCTACCTTGCCCTCAAAAATAATTCTGGAGAGCTCGAGATTTGGACCACTTTCCAAATTAATAATAGAATTTCAAGTTATGGACCATTTTTCAAATTATTTTTTTGAGTAATGCTACATACACAAATTATTTTATAATATTTTTACAAACAATTAATGCAGCCAACCACTTATTGGTTTTCATTTAGACTCACCATTAATATCACTTTTTCATTTACCAATAATCACTTACCATATCAAAAATTTGTAAAAAATTTTGTAAAATAGTTTGTATCTCTAGCATTATTCTATTTTTTATTGTTTTTTTTAAGAATGGAGCACTTTCCAAATTAGACCATTTTTTTTTTTTTTTTTTTTTTTTGGGATTGAGATGTGTATTAAAGGTGGGATTCAGTTACTTCTATTAAAATTTTTTATGCTCAAATAAGAAATTTTAGGTTTAATTTCGGCCTATACAAAAAATTGATTAGTATTTTAATCTAAGGATAAAAAAGACAATAATCAAAAACAGATGTCATATATGTTGAAACTCTCTATTAAAGAAAAAAATGTATATTAATGTCATATATCTTGAAAATTAATGTTATGCTCTTAACATGCATTTAAAATTTCGTGTCAATTAGATATTATTTCCTATTTGATCTCTAAACTATTTTTTTTTATGGGTAATGCTAACGGGTGCCCTTAGGGCAATGGATAGTAATTTATTTTGGGAAAGTTTTGATACCACTTTTATGAGAAATAAAAAAAGCTATCAAAACATTAATTGCTTTTTTTTTCCCCCATAAAAAATTTCTTTAAATAGATTATTAACCATTACTCTAAGGGCATCTGCTAGCATTTCTCATAAATAAAATAGTAATTTTTTATAGTTAGTTACTACCGAAAAGAAAAAACAAATGAAACTTGATAGCATTGAAATCAATAATTAAAGTCCCAACAAGATCAAGAATCCATTTCCTGGGTAAATAAATAAACTAGTTATTATTTTTTATTTAGTTTCTACAAAAAAAAAAAAAAAAAAAAAAAAGGAGGAGAAAAAAGAAACTTGTATTATTGAAACAATTAAGTGAATTGGTTGACCGGACGATTGAACTTCGTTAACCAGTCATGCTTGTGTAGTGGAGGAGCACCAAGGTGACAGACAAAATGGGCTTCTACCCTTTTCGGGCAAATTAATTAGCCTTTTGACCTTCTTCCCAAACTAATTAGGGAAATGTCTCTCTTTTGAAACTCAATTTTTTCAAAATCGAGTTAAAAAGTCGAGTTAAGCCCTATAGTGACGTTTTTAAGGACCTATAGTAACATTTTAAGAACCTATAGCGACGTTTTTATTGCCTATAACTCGATTTCATGGATATCAAGTTATAAAACGCTGCTATAGGTTCTTAAAACGTCATTATAGGTCCTTAAAAACGTCACTATAGGGCTCCAGATTTTTTTTTTTTTTAAAATCGATTTTGAGAAAGTCGAGTTTTAAAAGAGGGGCATTTCCCTAATTAGTTTGGGTAGAAGGGCAAAAGGCTAATTAATTTGCCCGAAAAGGGCAGAAGCCCATTTTGTCCCCAAGGTGACTCAGTAAACTGTCTTTATCATTTTTCCATCTCAATATTGTTGTTACTGTTCAGAAAACAAATTTTTTTTTAATAGAATATTATTTCATTTAATTTCTAACCAAAAAATATCTATTATTTAAAAATAATAATAATTTAAGTGTAAATTAAGTCAATTATCAATTGTGTTTATTAACTTTTCAAAAAGAACCTTATTTTTTGTCCAAATAAAATTTTATATTTTGGGATATCCTAAGAATCAACCATATGCAAACGAAAGAATATATTATATTAAATTAACATAAAAGTGTTTTTAGTTTTCAACTTTTAGGGACCTTATTTCTATATAATTCTCCCTTCCCCCCTAGCTATATTAATCTATTTATATCGATCCATTTTTAAAACTTTTTATTTATATTTATCTCTACATTCATATATATATATATATATATATATATTAGGCAAAATTCAGAGAAAGTTCAATTAAATTTTCAAATTAAAGTCCAATTTTACGCCATGTATTTAAATTTATGTGAGGACTACACCATAATTATCATTTCTAAATTAGATGTCTAATTTTATGTCACCTGCCCAATTTAACTTTTATTAATGATAAGGGTATTTTTGGCCTATGAGAATTCCTTTGGCTCTTTGGCCCGCTGAGACAAAACACTTCGATTAAGGTTCGTCGGGAGGATGGCTCACCTAATCTCTATAAAACTAGAAGACTTGTCAAGATGGCTATCTCATATAATCCCCCTAGGTAATACTGTCCACAGGTCGGTTCGAGTCAAGTTTGTGCTCAACTTGGAACCGACCAACTGAAATCGGGTGGCAAAAAAATGCACCTGCCGCCAACCGCTGGGATAATCGGATCGGGCGGATCAGATCATTAACGGGCGGCGAGCGGGTCGAACGGGGTCAAAAATCCAAAAAACGGCAAAAACTGGCGTGAAAACGACGAAAATCCAGTTTGAAAACGGCCAAAATCCGGCCAAAATCTTTGAGGTTGCAAGCGCCATACCCTTCCTAGGACCCATTGAGTAGCACTTAGACTTGTCAAGTAGCACGTACTTGAGCCCAACGTGTAAGCTCGACGGCAAATCCATTTGGGTGCCGATAGATGATTTGCATACCAATGGTTGAGTATGCTGGGTCCTTACAAACTTTTACGTGTTCTTCACTCATGTATTCCTATATGGAAATAACTTCCACACCACATCCAAAGACCTTACTACGCGTTCATATCTTCCTCATATGGGAAGTGAAGCCTTGAGATCCTAGGGCCTTAACTCCAAATCTTATCTACAAAGAAAGTTCCTACATTAATGGGATCTTAGTAAGCTCTACACCACTATATAAGCACCAAACCTCCTCTTCCTTAAGGTATGTGAAATCCTCATATGGGAAGAGAAGCCCTGAGATCCCAGGACCTTAACTCCAAATCTTATCAACAAGGAAAGTTCCCACATTAATGGGATCTTAGTCAGCTCTACACCACTATATAAGCACCAAGCCTCCTTTTCCTTAAGGTATGTGAAATTTCCTAACTCTCACACTATTGAGTTCTTTGAGATTCTTTTATCATTGACTTAACTTTTGGAGGGTCTTTGGCTGGCACCCCACCTGTGCTCTTTGTTGGTTTTTTATTCTCTTATTCCTCAAGTACCTTAATTGGAGCTCGTGTGGACGATCAACTCATTGATGATTTTGTGCATCATCAATTAACTTGTGCAGAAGACTTTTCTCAAAGCCTAGAAAACCTCCAACCAATTATTGTACGAAGAAATGAATACCCATGTGCTTTGTTTAAGGGCATGGTCCTAGCTAGAAGGGAGACTCATAACTAAGTAATGTTGTGCTTATAATGGTGTGGTTGACAACAAATAAGGTAGTGAGATGGGTTTATAATACTACTTCTAACTGAGGTACATAAAGTCATAAAGTTTTACTCAATTTCTTAGAGGACAAAGTTTAGTTACAAAATTGGTTGTAGCCTTAGGTTACAAACTCACTCAATAAAATAAATATTACTGCATATTTTGAAAATCTAACCGTTGAATTATATGTTCTTTACGCTTTTAATACACATGTCAATTTTTGTGTCAATCATATATTATTTACTATATAATCTATAATCTTATATTTCATGTATAATTTTAAATTACAAAAACTTGCAATTTAAAAATTTATTGATGACATAGCTATTGATCTTTAATTTTCTTGAAATTTTGCAAACATGAAGGATATAAGAAAAAGATATAATCCAATGGTAGATTTGTCAAAATTCACGTCCAATAAAAAGATATTGAGTGAGTTTGTAGCCTAAGGTTACAATTAATTTTGTAGCTAAACTTTGTTCTTTCTTAGAAGTAGCATTATTTAGTCATTTCTCAAGCTCACCAAGAAACGATGATTCACACTTTGATATATGTTTTTTTACATCTCTAACATCAACAAATATAAGTTTTGATAGTGTGTGTATACAGATTTGCATACCTGCCCAAATAAAAAGGAGTTAAAGGACCCACCAGAGGCAAGCCTTGCTGGAGAGTTTTTGATGCCTAAGAGTTTGTAATGGCATATGAGAGAGAGAGAGAGAGAGAGAGAGAGAGAGAGAGAGAGAGAGAGAGAGAATTTATGTGTACCTTTTATTTGCTGTAGAGATCTCTTTACATAGGACTTACATGAGGTCTATAATCTTTTATTTGCTGTAGAGATCTCTTTACATAGGACTTACATGAGGTCTATAATGCTGAGGGCAATTTAGTTCAATTGACACCTTTTGATATTTCTAATGAGAGTTCAAATTTCCTCCTGACCAACAATAGAAAAGAGAAGTAGGCCCCTAACTAAATCCCCATTAGTAGTCTTCCACCAATTTAGCATATCCCCTATTGGGTCAATTTAACTTGGTAGGGATTCCATCAAATTCATTGTTTTCTTGCTAGCCAAAGTTTTTTTTTTTTTTGAGAAAGAGTTTTAACCTATGGTGTCCGCTCCTGATGATAGATTTTTATCATCAGACTAAGACGCCAATTGGTTTTTGGTGTAGGCAGAGATTGAATCTCAATTCTCTTATTCAACCATCAGAGACTTTACCAATTGAGCTAACCATCGGATCTCTTACCTGAGATCTCTTATTCAATCTATAACATCTGCTCCTTGCAAGTCCAATGTGATTAATCTTATCTATATCAATTTTAATTTTTCAAAAGTGTTAAAATATATAAAGTAAATTACAATTATAGCCCCTAACATTTAAGTTGTGCATCAAATGTTGAATTTTTTGTTTCACCAAATATAGTTGCATCTCATAATAATGTCAACCAACCAAATCGATGCATAATTATGTGGAGAAAAGCCAAATTTATCAGCTTCCGATTTACTTTAATTTCGATGAAAATGGATTATATGTATACTTTCTCAAAGTTATTATCCTTGAATGGCCGTGGGTTTTAATTAGCTCAACTGGTAAAGTCTCTGATGGTTGTATAAGATATCTGGGATTCAATCCCCACCTACACCGAAAACTGATTGGTGTCTTGGTCTGATAATAAAGAGCTATCATTAGGAGTAGACGCTATAGGTTGAAACTCTCTAAAATAAAATAAATAAATAAAAAAAATCCTTGAATGGCCAAATAGCCAAACAAATTTACAATGAATTTTTTATTCGTATATAATGACACATAAATCTACTGATGTCATTCATCATAGTTCTACTATATCAACTGTAGGAAATTTGAAAGATTTAAGAATTACGATTGTCACAAAAGTATCAATTTATTTCTGAAAAATATAAATCAATTATAATCTTAGTCAACCAATTTATCAGGTTTTCAAAAGTTTAGTAATTTTGCTAAATATTTTAATGATTATCATCGTATTCTTTTAAAATATTTAATCCTCAAAACCTTTTTAATAATTAATCTGTTACAATAAGCTACATATTAACTTGTGAGCGCCTTTCTTTAGACTTTCAAATCTATGTTCAACCTCTTAACAATGGTATATATTATGGCGAGTTTAGATAGGTTGAATTTCTGCACAAGCATATTTTAAATTATGTTTTTTGTTAACACGTGTTAAAAAGGAATAAGTTAAAGGTGTATTTAATAATTGAGTTTTTATACATTATTTGAAAAAGGAAATCAAATAACACACAAATATTAAGAAAAAACACACAATCACAATGAATTATAGATGCAATCCAATAAATTATTGAAAAAAAAAATTAGAACATTTATGTGACAAAAAAATATTTTAATTGCTAAAATAATATTATATCAAATTTATTAATTTGTAACAAACACAGTATTGACCAACCACATATATGACTGGTAACATGGCTTGTCCATTCCATGTATACGTGATAAAATGAGAAAAGGAATATGGCTACAAAGGGAAATATGTGTAATAATGAGAATATCATAAAAATTGTTTAATAACCCAAGCTTAACATCAATAGTATTAATACAATTTACACACAGGTTATATACTAGTTAGAGTAATGTTAAAGACAGTTTTTTTTTAAATTTGCTTATTATGATTGAAACAACATCATTTTTATCCAAGTTCATCACTAATAGTACCACTTATATATTTTATATATTATCCATTCATCACAACAAACAATCCCAATAATTACAATAACAACAATACAACAGGTATACCAAATTTTAGTACTCAAAGAGCTTCTTTCTTTGGATCAAAGATGTGTTGATACGTACCTTGACGGAGATTGAAGGAATTAGTGAAGCTTCAATTAAGATAATTAGAGAGCTTATTAGCCCTAAGGCTACAAAAATTTCTTTCACGTCGATATTTTACATGATTTCCCCATCTCCAACCAATATGAGATTCACATCGAGAGTGTAATTTTTTTTTTTTTTTTTAAATCCAAATATCTTTGTGGATAAAGAAAAAATTATTAGAGTATTTGATTTACGTATAATTTTGAGTACCCATGTAATTAAAAAAAACAAAAACATACAAACAAACAAAAATTGACAATAGATGTAATTTGTGTACCTTATCCATGAAAATTGATTTTGTGTACCCATATAATTAAGAAAAAAGAAATTGACCGTAGGTGTAATTTGTGTTTAATTTTTTTGTAATGAATTTTTTTTTTTTTTAATTTTTCTTGACACACAAGATTAATTTTGTCTTAAACTTTTTTTTTTCTCTCCTCCAATGGATGTGGAAGTTTGAATTTTATTAGTTAGTAAATTTAAGAGTTTTTTTTTTTTTTTTTTTTTTTTTTTTTTTTTTTTTTTTTTTTTTTTTTTCAATAAAAGGGCATTATATGCCAAGTGCCTTATAAACCAATATGTACTTTCTATTATTTTCAATGCTATGGTCCACAGTGAAAAATAACCAATGCCAAGGTAAAAAATAATCATCATGAAGTGAACGTTGGTTTCTAGAGCACTTTTTATGGCATCTGTTCCAATGATCGTGGTCCACGGTAAAAACCAATGAGCACTTTCTATGGCATTTGCTCTAATGCTCACTCCTTGTCGCGGTCCATGGTAAAAAATAACCAATGTCATGCAAATGCCATAGAATACTAGAAAGGGCATCATTGGTTTTTATTTTTTATTTTTTATTTTTTTAACCATGGATCACGGTACGAACCAATTAATGCCAAGTACTGCACGATAGAATTTTATTTATTCTATGGCCTCTACTCCAACATTAACTCCATGATAATTATTTTTTATCAATAGTCCAAGCCACGAGTTGGGTTGTAAGTGAATGGAATTTGAACTTCAAATTTTTTGATCGATGACAAAGTATTTTACTAATTAAACTAATTAGATTCCGTAAGTCAAACTAATTTTTAACAGTTTTAAATTAGTTTTTTTTTTTTTTTTTTGAGATGTACATTTTTTAAGATAGGATTTGTCAAAACTCCTGCATACTGTCCTACATATGGGTTGACTGTTATTTTCGTTAAAATGTTGGACGGTATGAAACTCTCTAAAAGGTAAATAATAAATAAAGAAATAAAAAGTGGAGGTTTTGTTATTTACCATAATTAAAATAAAGATCATAATACATTTCACATGCTAAAAAGTAAAATCTCTTATGAGCTATGGGTTCCACTTTGTGTCCGTTAAATGGTTGTCAAAATCTTGATCTGAATCCTACGATCCTGCGATTTTACGATTTCATCTGCCTAAAACGATCCGGATCTTTTAAGGATTTTAGCAATCATTCAGGATCGTACGATTCTGACAATTCCAAACAATCATAGTTTCTTATAATCTTCTTTAACTTGATAGAAGGCTCAGTTGGACCCAAATAAAAAATAACATCACAATAGACCAAGTTTTGCTATTTTAATGTAGAGAGATAAAGTGTTAGTTGAACCAAACAAAAAATAACATTCCAATAAAGTGTCACGTTTTGAGATTTTTGGTCTCTTTAAATGATACTTACAAATGGATGTAATAATGTATGATAATTACATCAAATGAATGCAAATTTTTGGTTTTTTATGAATGTATAATTTATGTGATTATATAACATACCAATTTATTTATTTATTTTTTCTCAAATAATATAGAATCTGACGATTCACAATCCGATCCTACAATTCACAATTCCACCTATCTCCCATGATCTTATGTAGGATCCCGACTTTGATAACCTTGGTCCGTTATGTCTTATTTTTAATATTTTGTTTCATACTTGTTCTTTTTTTTTTTAATTATTAAAATACTTATTCTAATTTAAGATTTAAAAAATTTTTTTTTTTTTGAAAGAGAGTTTCAACTTACAAAATATTTTATTTAACAATCAGAAACTTTACTAATTAAATTAATTGAAACCAACTATTTTTTTTTTTTTTTTTTTTTTTTTTTTATAGAAGAACCCACTAATTTAGGACGTAAATATGTAGCCTTATAAATTAAATTTATATTTGAACTTTTAGTCAATCACTCGTTCTTGTTTGATGGCGGTGAGTAATCTGGCATGTGAATGTGGGAAAACAATAAATAACCCAAGTTTCAATTTCACAATATAAGTGAAAAAAACTGAGAGCATGTCCAGAGAAAACTCATCTTCCCCGGACCTACATCATGCCCCTGATGATCCTGAAAATATTTACCTACGCGACAACTCACGCAAAAAGACCTATGCAGAAGTGATTCAAGATGCTAATATGCAGGAGGCACGATATGAAGTGGACGAAGAAGACAATAACAAGCACCTTAACCAGGAAGGGACCGTGGAGCAGCAGGTACAAACTGAAGACAACCAACCCGGAAATGAAGAGGATAACGCTCGTTTTCCACGGTCCCGCTAGCTGGCTCTTCAGTTCTGGAGTGAGTTGGATTTCCCAAGTATGGTCTACAAAGGCGGGCGAAGATTAATTGACCATAATTTAATAAGCAAGAGGGTCCCATAAACCAATCCACTAGTGTAAGAATAGTCTGAATAGAGAGTGGATATCTTCATTTAAGACCCCACTAAATTCAGAATAGAGAGTCAAAATAATGTTTGATACCTTCATTTAATTTAAGACCCCACTAATTCAGCTCAAAAAAAAAAAAAAAAAAAAAAAAACACTGAGCATTAAAAAACCTTAGAGGAATACGGGTACCCATCACCATCAGTCAAAGAAGGGCTTGCCAAAAGAATAAAGAATGTAAACAAGAAATATTAGAAATTTAAAACAAATTTTCTTTAATATTATAAGAAATTTAGAAGGAGAAGAAATACAAATTGCGTTATATTTATGCTGTAAATTGAATTTTTCAGACCTTTTTCAAATTCATTAAATTGCATTAATTAAGCTCATTGAATTGTTGCGACCATGTTCACTTTCATTTTGACCAAATTTTCACTTTCTTTTGTGTATCTAAAACGTGTCCAGAGTAATCGTTAGATTTTATGATAATGGGTCAAACATAATGTTCTTTTTCTTCTCTTGGAATATGAACACGAAAGAAATAATTCTACCATAGCCACTGATAACAAGTCATAGGCTCGCCAAAAACTTTGTCATTTAAATGGCATATTTTTTAAGTGTTTTCAATAAAAATGTTTTGGATTTGAATATAATATATTGGGTTTGAGAATTGAGATATAAAATTTAATATAGTTGTTAAATATTAGCATGGAGATGTGTTGTAATACCATGTTATGTAGTCTGTATATTAATGTTATGTATGCTAGAGTAGATGCGGAAGGGGAAGCATAGCAGAGGAACACCGAGAACACGAGAGTTACGTGGTTCAGCCTTGACGGCCTACATCCACGGAGGAATCCCTTAAGGGCTACATCTTTATTATATGAGAGTGTAGTACAATAACTTCCTGTGTTACAATGAACCCTAACATGAGTATATATAGGCGACTAAACCCTAGACTACTAGTACAAGCAGGAATGGGTTTGGGCCTATTACATTGGGATAATATGTCTAATATATATCTCTAACAATAGTATAAATAATTTTAAAAAGTAGCCTTTCACCTTTTTATGATCATTATAACTTTTTATTCTATTACCGTGTTTACTTTTATATCTTACAGTTAAATGGTAATTACATAAAACCAGATTTAAATCCCAAATTTTCTTTTTCCAATTATCAAATTATTGAAAAAACAAGAATCAAGTCGTTTATTTCTTGGTATTGGCTTATACTACATGTCGAAATATATGTCTCACTCTAATTCTCGACAACATGTGGTTTAAGTAGTTAACTTAGTCGTTTTCTTTTCAACTATAAATAACAAAGCCTCACTGCATGTAATTATGAAACAGTTAATGAAATTCACTTTTGCCCAGCAATAGTTTATCTCTTTCTACTTTTCGTTACAAAACTTTTCACCCAGATCGTAATTTTTTTTTTCTTTGTTTCTTGATGTGTTGCTTCTCGTGTTGTGACATTTTTATTGCATATTGGAGCTGGGAATGTTAAGAAGATGGAACTAAACTTATTTTAGCAAATTGGCACAGTTTGCTGACAACTGATCTTGTGTACCCATGTGAGGTTGGAAGAGAATCCGAGTTTCATAAGCTCCTTAGAGAAAGCAAGAATGAAATCTAGTGATTATGATTATTATTGTATTGTCTTTGGAACTTACGTTTTGTATGCTTATGAGTTATGATACGATCAGCGTAGTATATGCTTGCTTACTATATCCAGCAACGCATTCAACCTTGAGATTCACAGGATAAGATATGCACCATGCTAGAGCCAAACATAAAATTGCGTTCCTATATGCATGCGTTAACATGCCAGAAATCCATACAACCTCGAGATTCACAGATAATTAATTAATTGTAAGCAACCCATACCTTCAAAAGGGGCGGAACTACAGGGGGGGGACCAAGGGGGCCCGGCCCCCCCCGGCCCAAAGAATAAAAAGGAAAAATATAATTGGGCCCCACTAGCCCCAAAATTTTTTTTTTTTTTTTTTAATGGTTACATTTATTTATTTATTTCTAGCCTCACACTTTAAAAAACTTAGACCATTTTCCCTTTTAATTAGCATAGTCCAACTAGCAATTACTCAACTCAAAAACTTAACAAAAATTTTTTTTTTTTTACAAAAAAAAAAAAAAATTTAAAAAAAAAAAAAAATCTCAGTCAACCTAATAATAGAGTACTAACATTAAAGTAGTAAAACTAAGTTTTGGTTTGTGATTTTTTTTTTTTTTTTTTTTTTTTTGCAACAGTTGATGCTCTTAAGAAACAATATTATTTTGTGTTTTTTTCTTTTTGGTCTTTATTGGTAGATGATTGCATCTTAATGTATTAAGAAACAATGATTTTGTGTATTGATCTTGGTTTATAGTTTGTTAGTAC
This sequence comes from Quercus lobata, assembly GCF_001633185.2. Lineage (NCBI taxonomy): Eukaryota > Viridiplantae > Streptophyta > Magnoliopsida > Fagales > Fagaceae > Quercus > Quercus lobata. Next base: position 85,651,668 of record NC_044908.1, read on the forward strand.
TATATAGATACCTATTTGGATTTTTTTTCTTCTTATGTTTCGACCTCCCTAACTTGAAATTTTAGGTCCACCCTGGCTTCAATTATATTAACTTAACGACAAGTTTAGAGTTAATCCTTGGACTCAACAAATTGCAATTCATAAAACTATTTATGTGTATTATTTAAAAAAGTTACATGATTTATTAAATTAATGAATTATATGATTAAAACTACATATGAATGATCTCTTCAATTCTCATATAGTGGATCGGAGAAAGATAGCTCCAAACAAGTTTGAAGTTAGAAGTTTTTCTTAACTTAGAAGTTGTGGTTTTTTCCTTTTATTCTTAAGGGGGGAAAAAAAAGAGATATTTTGTAGCATTTTGGCTCTAGTGAGAGATATCATCCTTTAAAAAAAAATGGAACAAAAATATCAAAAAGTAGAAATCAAGGATCAAATAACAATTTTCCTTAAAAAAAAAAATTTCCTTACTTTTTTTTTTTTTTTTTTCTATGTAAGTCAGTCAAATTATTATTAAGAATCTTGATTTTAAATCCCTGAGCTTCACTACATAGGGTCATGTCCTTTTGTTTTAAATATATAGTGATAAGTGGTAGTGGGTTTTAATCTCTACATTTTATTTAGTTAGTGGGTGATGTGTTAGTCTCTCATTAAAACAAAAGAAGATTCATTTTTTAAAAATTGCTGGAGGTAAACCAAACCAACTACTTATATATTTTCCAATTCAATGATAGTGAGAATCTTCTCTCTCTCTCTCTCTCTCTCTCTCTCTCTCTCTCTCTATATATATATATATATATATATATATTAATAGAAAAAGTTTAGAGAAAATTCAATTAGAATTTAAAATTAAAATCAAATTTTGTGTCATGTGTCTAAATTTATGTCGGGACCACACCATAATTATCCACTTAAGTTTGTGCCATGTGTAAACTTAAGTTTTTTTATTTTTGTACCAAGTGAGTTATTGAGGGCAAAATACTAAGAATCTACTATTAATAAACTATAAATTTAAAAAAAAAAAAAAAAAAAAAAAAAAACCAATCACACATACTCAATAAAAATCATCACACAAGAAAAATCGCCACATGTTCTATCCAATTAAAAATTAGAAAAAAAAATGATCATAAGTAGTATTAAATTTAGGTAAGAATTTTAATATGTGACTAATTACGTTTACTTTTTTTTAAATAATTTGACTAATTTTAAATGTATCTATACATATGCATTAGTGATTGTGTTACATGCTATTTTTTTTAAATAGTTTGACTAATTATTTACATTTTTATAATAAAAATTGTATTTAATTTTAAATGCATCCATGCATTTGCATGGGTTACATGCTAGTTTGAAATAATGGAAGACTACAGTATAATTTTACAATCATCAAGCGTGGTCAACAAAATTTTTAACCATATTGCAATTTGTAAGACTATTTATGTATATTATTTAAAAATGTTACATGATTTATTAAATTAATGAATTATGTGATTAAAACCACAAATGAAAGATCTCTTAAATACTCATTTAGTAGATTGGCGAAAGATAGCTCCAAACAAGTTTGAAGCTAAAAGTTTTTCTTAACTTAGAAGTTATGGTTTTTTCCTTTTATTTTTAAGGGGAAAAAAATAGAGATATTTTGTACCATTTTAGCTCTAGTGAGAGATATCATCCTTTTTATAAATAACAATTTTCTTAAATATAATATATATATATATATATATATATATATATTTATGTGTAAGTCAATCAAATTATTTTTAAAAATCTTGATTTTAAATCCCTGAGCTTCACTACATAGGATTTGGCTTATCTCTAGTATATTTTTAACTAAACATATCCTTTTGTTTTAAATATACAATGCCAAGTGGTAGTAAGTTTTAATCTTCACATTTTATTTAGTTAGTGGGTGATGTGTTAGCCTCTCATTAAAATAAAAGGAGATTCCTTTTCAAAAAGTATTGGAGGTAAGTCAAACCCCATTGCATATATATTTTCCAATTCAGTGACAGTTAGAATCTATATATATATTAATAGGCAAAACTTAGAGAAAATTCAATTAGAATTTGAAATTAAAATCCAATTTCGTGCCATGTGTCTAAATTTATGTCAAGACCACACCATAATTATCTACTTATGTTTGTACTATGTGTTCACTTAAGTTTTTTTAATTTTTGTGCCGAGAGAGTTATTGAATGCAAAATACTAAGAATCTAATATTAATGAACTAAAAAAAAAAATTCACACATACTCAATAAAAATCACTACACAACAAAAATCACCACACGTTCTATCCTATAAAAATTAGAAGAAAAAAAAAATGATCATAAGCAGTATTAAATTTAGGTAAGAATTTTAATATGTGACCAATTATGTTTATTTTTTTAAAAATAATTTGACTAATTATTTATATTTTTATGATAAAAATTATGTTTAATTTTAAATGTATCTCTATGTATGCATTAATGATTGTGTTACACGCTTTTTTTTTTTTTAATAATTTGACTAATTATTTACATTTTTATAATAAAAATTGTATTTAATTTTAAAAGCATCTATGTGTTTGCATGGGTTACATACTAGTTTGAAATAATGAAAGACTACGGTATAATTTTACAATCATTGAGCATAGTCAACAAAATTTTTAACCATATTGCAATTTGTAAGACTATTTATGTGTATTATTTAAAAAAGTTACATAATTTATCAATAATGAATTATGTGATTAAAACTACATATGAAAGATCTCTTCAATACTCATATAGTGGATTAGAGAAAGATAGCTAGTTCCAAACAAGTTTGAAGCTAAAAGTTTTTCTTAACTTAGAAGTTGTGGTTTTTTCCTTTTATTCTTAAGGGGAAAAAAATATAGATATTTTGTAGCATTTTGGCTCTAGTGAGAGATATCATCCTTTTTACAAATAACAAAATTTTCTTTAAAAAAAAAAATTCCTTTTTTTTTTTTTTCTTGTGTAAGTCAATCAAATTATTTTTAAAAATCTTGATTTTAAATCCCTGAGCTTCACTACATAGGGTTTGGCTTATCTTTAATACTTTTTTAACTGAACATGTTCTTTTGTTTTAAATATACAATGACAAGTGGTAGTGAGTTTTAATCTCCAATTTTTATTTAGTTAATGAGTGATGTGTCAGTCTTTCATTAAAATAAAAGGAGATTCCTTTTCGAAATGTATTGGAGGTAAGTCAAACCCCACTGCATATATATTTTCCATAAGTGACAATTAGAATCTAATATATATATATATATATATATATATATTAATAGGCAAAGTTTAGAGAAAGTTCAATTAGGATTTAAAATTAAAATCCAATTTTGTGCCAAGTGTCTAAATTTATATCAACACCACACCATAATTATCTACTTATGTTTGTACCTTGTGTCCATTTAAGTTTTTTTATTTTTGTGCCAAGAGAGTTATTGAGTGTAAAATACTAAGAATCTAATATTAATGAACTATAAATTTTTTTTTAAAAAAAATCACACATACTCAATAAAAATCACTACACAACAAAAATCACAGCACATTCTATCCTATTAAAAATTAGAAAAAAAAAATGATTATAAGCAGTATTAAATATAGGTAAGAATTTTAATATGTAACTAATTAAGTTTACTTAAAAAATTAATTTGACTAATTATTTATATTTTATGATAAAAATTATGTTTAATTTTAAATGTATCTAAACGTATGCATTAATGATTGTGTTACATGCTATTTTTTAAAAATAATTTGACTAATTATTTATATCTTTATAATAAAAATTGTGTTTAATTTTAAATGCATCCATGCGTTTACATGAGTTACATGCTAGCTTGAAATAATGGAAGACTACAGTATAATTTTACAATCATAATGCGTGGTCAACAAAATTTTTAACCATATTGCAATTTGTAAGACTATTTATGTGTATTATTTAAAAAAATTACATGATTTATTAAATTAATGAGTTATGTGATTAAAACTACATATGAATGATCTCTTCAATACTCATATAGTAGATTGGAGAAAGATAGCTCCAAACAAGTTTGAAGCTAAAAGTTTTTCTCAACTTAGAAGTTGTAGTTTTTTCCTTTTATTCTTGAAGGGGGGGGGGGGGAACAGAGATATTTTGTAGCATTTTGGCTTTAATGAGAGATATCATCCATTTAAAAAAAAAAAAAAAAACAAACAAACGTAATAGAATTATCAAAAAGTAGAAATCAAGGATCAAATAACAATTTTCTTTTAAAAAATATTATTTTTCCTTGCTATTTTTATTCTTTGTAAGTCATTCAAATTATTTTAAAAAATCTTGATTTGAAATCCCTAAGCTTCACTACATAGGGTTTGACTTATCTCCAGTACTTTTTTAACTAGACATGTCCTTTTATTTTAAATATACAATGGAAAGTGGTAGTGGGTTTTAATCTTCACATTTTATTTAGTTAGTAGGTGATGTGGCAGTCTTTCATTAAAACAAAATAAAATTTATTTTTAAAAAGTACTAGAGGTAACCCAAATCCCACTATATATATATTTTCCAATTCAGTGATAGTTAGAATATAATCTATATATATTAATAGGCAAAACTTAGAGAAAGTTCAATTAAAATTTGAAATTAAAATCCAATTTTGTGTCATGTTTGGTAGGAAGATTTACGATCGTCTATTTTTTTTTTTTTTTTAATAATATACATAGAGTTTTAACATGTGGCGTCCGCTTCTAATAATTGTGTTTATTATCATGAGATTAAGACATGAATCGGTTTTTGGTGTAGACGATGATTGAACTATAAATCTCTTATTCAACCATTATAGGCTTTTGTGGGGCCCAAACGATTTACGGGCTGGGCCCATTTACCTGGGGAAAATCCAAAGGCCCAAGCCGAGGAAGGCTATGGCCCAAACTCGACCAAATAGCCTATGGACATCGCCGAGGACGGCTCAGTCCTCGGCAGACCCAAAGTTCCCCCTCTGAAAGGAGGGCAGAAACGGTATAGGACCGAAACCAGGACAAAAGATCTAAAATATCCAGGGAAAGCTGCTGTTATTGCCATTTAATGCTCTGAACCTGACAGAGCCGCATTCTTTGGCTTTTACAACCATCCCTAACGACTTTGGGGGATAGGCTGATGGGACAAGTATCAATTTTGGAAAGATTGACCCTATACGTGGACGAAGGACAATGAACGCAGGCGAATATAAAAGGAAAAAGAAGTAACCTAAAAGGGGGTTGGGAAAAATGGCCAGAAACCAGGGCCTCCCAGCCCACCTCCAGGAGAAAGACTCCAGGGGTGTAGGAAAGCTTAAGTTCATACGAACATCGCGAAAAACCCACCGCCTATCGAACAAGGCCTAGCCTTCCAAACCCACGCTCTACAAATGATATTGTTAGGGGCCTTTTCACGTGCGAACCCGACACTGTTACGGTCTGTCACGAATCGCGTCCTTACAATTGGCGCCGTCTGTGGGAAAGGCTTGTGTGTTGGTATAGGAAGTGGGTCGATGGAGCTTCTTCGTTATATCTAACCGTCGGTTATAGAGTTCTAGTATAAAATTCTGTTAGCCGCTGTGTTTCTTGATTAGGGGCTTGGTTGGGGAGCCAACTCCCTTAAAGCCAAGGTCCCCTGTAAAGAGTAAACTAGGTACCTTGTAACGTTAACCGTATGGATAAACTCTAGGGGCTTGGCCGAGGAGCTAACTCCCCTAAAGCCAAGATCCCACACAAAGAGAAAACTAGGTTTTGGACAGAACCAAGGCATTGCATGGTCCTCGGACCCAAGCCTCAGGGGAAACCAACTACCTGGATGTGGAAAACTAGGTTTTGGACAGGAAACCAAGCTACCTGGATGTGGAAAACTAGGTTTTGGACAGAACCAAGGCATTGCATGGTCCTCGGACCCAAGCCTCAGGGGAAACCAAACTACCTGGATGTGAAAACTAGGTTTTGGACAGAACCAAGGCATTGCATGGTCCTCGGACCAAGCTAGGGGAAAACCAACTACCTGGATGTGGAAAACTAGGTTTTGGACAGAACCAAGGCATTGCATGGTGGACCCAAGCCTCAGGGGAAACCAACTACCTGGATGTGGAAACTAGGTTTTGGACAGAACCAAGGCATTGCATGGTCCTCGGACCAAGCCTGGAAACCAACTACCTGGATGTGGAAAACTAGGTTTTGGACAGAACCAAGGCATTGCATGGTCCACGGACCCAAGCCTCAGGGGAAACCAACTACCTGGATGTGGAAAACTAGGTGTTGGACAGAACCAAGGCATTGCATGGTCCACGAACCCAAGCCTCAGGGGAAACCAACTACCTGGATGTGGAAAGCTAGGTTTTGGGCAGAACCCAGGCATTGCATGGTCCTCGGACCCAAGCCTCAGGGGAAACCAACTACCTGGATGTAATGAAAACTAGGTTTTGGACAGAACCAAGGCATTGCAAAGTCCTCGGACTCAAGCCTGTGGGGAAACCAACTACTTGGATGAGGAACCAACTATTTAAAGAAAAACTATGGCCCGTAAACCTCGAAATCCCTCCGAAGAGAACTCCGCGTTAGCAGACGGGTTAATATCTTGATTGCGCGGATTCCTCGGTCTACCCTCGGATCCCCAGTATCAAAGGGGTTGATGCGATACGGCGCAACATATTGCCCCAAAAGCACAACCAGAGTCCCTCGCTACTTAGCTACCCTTTCAGACGAATTATTTAGAGATTATCGTTCTCGGACATTAGTCTAGCATGCATCGCGTAGTACTCAACGCTTATCCCGGTTAGTTCCAAGAATTTAATTTATTGAAAGTTACCATTGTTATACTTGATAATATTTGCGAGTTTAAATTAGTAGGAACCCGTGTTAAAGCATTTTTTCTGCCTGGAATATCCTTAAGGGCAAGCTTGCATTTAATATTCATGCATAAAGTAGTTGTTACGGAGAAGAAAGATATGTATGGAGAAATAGGCACATATTTTATTAAGACAAAGGAACAGTACAGTGTACAATGAAAAGCTGAGACAAGCTTACACTAAAGCTGACCACATAAGTAAAGGAAAATACAAGCGAGTGGAGAGAAGGCCGTGGGGACAGCTCAGAGGAGAGGTTGGCTACTGCGCCAAGTTATTGTCTAAGGAAACCATTCCTCGACACCTCTGCATGCCCATAACTCAGGCAGCCAAAGAACCTGACCTCAGGCTAACACCATCTACAGAAAAGGTGCTAGGAGCTTGAGGTTGGGAAGCCCCCACAAAAATTTGCCTGCCACAAGGTAGACAGTGCTGAGGGTGGAAATTCCTTCTTTGGATATACCGAAAAACTGGCATGACCAGAACCTGCTTCGGATTTTGACTAAAAGAGGGAAGAGGACCCCCTCCCCTATGACGAAATGGAATGCTCCCTTGAACTTGCACCTCCTTGGCCCGTACCTCCCTACTCTGAGTCTCGGGGGGACATGACGCCTTTGTGGCGGAGGGAGCTCCTTTTTCCCAATCTCTGCCTCAAGCATGATGAACTAAGGGAGGAATCTGAAGGATTTGTGTGTGAAAAGGAGCAACTTTCTCTCCTATTTATGTTAAAAGATAAGGTGGTGGCATTTAATTCGCGCAGCGTCCCAAGGAACGCTACAGACAAAACGTCTCTGGCTCGACTTCCAACGTCGTCTGCAACCCTGAGGTTAAAGGAGTCTCGAGAAGGTGCACCTCGAACACTGGGACGCCAAAAGGTACCGTGTGATCAGAAGTTATGGAAACACCTCTTAATTTGTGGGCCCAGTAAATTCGCGGCCCAGGCCCGTTCGGCATATGGGCCCAGGGACAGAACCAAGGCCTTGTATGGTCCTCGGACTCAAGCCTATGGGGAAACCAAGTACGAAAAATTATAAAAATTACAAGTTTTTGGGCAGAACCAAGGCCTTGTATGGTCCTCGGACTCAAGCCTATGGGGAAACCAAGTACGAAAAATTATAAAAATTACAAGTTTTTGGGACAGAACCAAGGCCTTGTATGGTCCTCGGACTCAAGCCTATGGGGAAACAAGTACGAAAATTATAAAATTACAAGTTTTTGGGCAGAACCAAGGCCTTGTATGGTCCTCGGACTCAAACCTATGGGGAAACCAAGTACGAAAAATTATAAAAATTACAAGTTTTTGGGCAGAACCAAGGCCTTGTATGGTCCTCGGACTCAAGCCTATGGGGAAGCCAAGTACGAAAAATTATAAAAATTACAAGTTTTTGGGCAGAACCAAGGCCTTGCATGGTCCTCGGACTCAAGCCTATGGGGAGGCCAAGCACGAAAAATTATAAAAATTACAAGTTATTGGACAGAACCAAGGCCTTGCATGGTCCTCGGACTCAAGCCTATGGGAAAACCAAATACTTGGATAAGAAAAGGTTTGACTCTCATAAGAAAGGTTACTTGGTCAAAATGTCAGGTCACTTCATCCACGACTCAAACACCATAGAATGTTAAGGCCAATAAAGGTGTAAGGAAAGGGGTGGAACGCCCCAGCATTTAGTCGTATAAGAGGGCTATTCATTTGGTAGGGGATATGTCCTCGGACGGCTATTTCTCACACGGCATCAAGCCTTCGGTTCTCTCCTCGGCTAGTTCCGGGTGAGTACTATTTTTTACGGGTCGGCCTTATTGTGCCAAGCACTTCTATTAAAGCTATGGCGACATCATTTTATTATCAAATATTTTGGTCTTAGTCGTCATTGATTTAGATGCTATATTATTGTGCCGAGCAGCGCTTGCAAATTTATGAAAACATAGAGACATAACATGCGAAATAAGGTAGACAACAATTTTTATTAATATAAAAAAAATCATTACAACGTACAAAAAGGGGCTCAAACGAGCCTATACAAAATGTAAACTGCCTAAGCAACCATTACATCTGTAGTACAAAAAAGTAAACTGTCAAGCGTCTTTTAAACTCGTCTTCAAAGTTTCTCCAATCTCTGCCTCATTGCTGCTCATACTGAGAGAGGGACTCACTTTAAAAAAGAAAATGAATGAAGAAGAAGGAAATAGTAAGGAAGAAATCAATGACGAAGATGAGGGGGATGAATAAAGAAGATGGAGGACATGAGTAAAGAAGGAGGAGAAGAAGAGAGAGAGATGAAGAGACAAAGAGAGGAACAAAAGATAGAAAAGAAACAGCACCAGGGCGGAACTGGTGCTGGGAAGACAATAAGAAGAGGGAGGGGAAGGGCACCAAGGAGCAAAAGAGGGAGAAGCAGAAGCACTTAGCCCCTGCCTCCGCCCTGACTCCTAACACGCCGGTGCCATATTAGGTACGCTCGTGAGGAGCCGGATGGTAACGATCTTGGGTGTTCTCGACTCAGTCACGTCGAAAGTTTGACGTGACGAGTCCCTGCTTCGGATTTTGACTGAAAGAAGGATGAGATTGATTTTGAGTCTTCGCCATCCTTGTCCCGATCGAGCCATGATAAGCTTTATCGGAACGTGGCGTTTTTGGGAGGGGTGGGACTTTTGCATCCCTTGTTGTTATGGTAAAGTATTTTACGATTAAGTGTATAAACCGGCGAGTAAATCGAATCTTAAGGGAGGCTAAGTATTCCAGAGTCGCAGGAGGATGAAAAGGGATTTTTGGTAAAAACAATCACCTCCTCCTGTCCTACTTATACAGAGGGCGGAGCGGGGGGCATTTAATAAGTTCAGATCTCCAAAGGAATCAGCAAACCCAAACACGCCGGTTCCGCTTCTCCACCCCATCAAAATAAACCGTCGAATTAAAGTAGTCTCGTAAATAGTGATTATTCAAAGCGCGTTTTGAATACCCCAAGCGATAAGAATGCATCAAGCGCGAAATTAAAAACTATCTCGTAGACCGGTGAATCTCTTGGGCATATGAGGAACCGCCAGCATGTTTAATAGGCCGAATAGATTGGGCAACAGGAGAGGTTTGGCATCACCAAAACCCCCCTTTCCAACCAAGAGGTTGGACAGCCGGGTTTTGAGGGGCTATTGTGGGGCCCAAACGATTTACGGGCCGGGCCCATTTACCTGGGGAAAATCCAAAGGCCCAAGCCGAGGAGGGCTATGGCCCAAACTCGACCAAATAGCCTATGGACATCGCCGAGGACGGCTCAGTCCTCGGCAGACCCAAAGTTCCCCCTCTGAAAGGAGGGCAGAAACGGTATAGGACCGAAACCAGGACAAAAGATCTAAAATATCCAGGGAAAGCTGCTGTTATTGCCATTTAATGCTCTGAACCTGACAGAGCCGCATTCTTTGGCTTTTACAACCATCCCCAACGACTTTGGGGGATAGGCTGATGGGACAAGTATCAATTTTGGAAAGATTGACCCTATACGTGGACGAAGGACAATGAACGCAGGCGAATATAAAAGGAAAAAGAAGTAACCTAAAAGGGGGTTGGGAAAAATGGCCAGAAACCAGGGCCTCCCAGCCCACCTCCAGGAGAAAGACTCCAGGGGTGTAGGAAAGCTTAAGTTCATACGAACACCGCGAAAAACCCACCGCCTATCGAACAAGGCCTAGCCTTCCAAACCCACGTTCTACAAATGATATTGTTAGGGGCCTTTTCACGTGCGAACCCGACACTGTTACAGTCCGTCACGAATCGCGTCCTTACAGCTTTATTAGTTAAACCTTTTATTTTTATTATTTATTTATTTATTTATTTTTTACTACGAAAGAAAAAATAGGTAGAGGGGGGCAACTTGATTTGACATCTTCTACCTAGGTGTGACCACAGTGACACTCTACCTGCTAGGTTGAGTTTGCAGAAATAGGGGATTCGAATGAGTCATATAGCTGTGAACACAGCCCCATCAAGAATCTTAGTGAGCATGAGCTAAGAGTATGGAGTCATTTCAGTTGAGCCTTCAAGTTAGCTAGATATTAAGATTTTATTCATTAGGGAGAACGAGTCAGAAGTATAAACAAGAGTTGTTTACCGCCAGTGGCGACTCTAGAAATTTTTCCGAAGGTGGTTATTAATAAACTTAAATTATACAATATTTAATAAAAAAATATAGCTATATCTCATTATCAATGCTGCAAGCTATATCTCTTTCAAAATTTTAGCTAAATAAATTTTTTAAAGATTTTTCTTTTTGTTTGTAAAGACCGAATATATTGTTAAAATGACCAAAGTTTGACTATAAACTTATTGTAGCCTAAGACTACAACTTTCACTAAACAAATTAACATTATTATGTATTTTGAAAATATAACCGTTGAATTGTATGTTTTTTATGTTCTTAAAACACATGTTAAGTTTCATGTCAATCAGATGTTATTTACTGTTTGATCTATAAACTTATTTTTTGCGTATAATTTTATACTACAAAAACTCAAAAATTAAACATTTGATTGATGACATAAGCTATTATCTTTAATCTTCTTGAAGTTTTGCAAGCATGGAGGATATAAGGAAAAAAAAAATGTAATCTAATTGTGGAATTGTTAAAATTCATATCCAATAAAAAAACATTGAGTGAAGTTGTAGCCTTAATTTACAACCAAGTTTGTTGCTAAACTTTGTCCAAAATTTTATTATATTTGACCTAAAAAAAATTTAGGGTGATCACACATTTTTTTTAAGGTAAAAAAATCATAAAATTTTATATATAATAATGATATTTTTTAGGCTAGGGTGGTCCTGTGACCACCTTGACTCTAACATGGAGCCGCCAGTGTTTACCCCAATCAAATACACTTAAGAATCACCTCATCAGTCGCCTATTTCATTTGTCAAAGTCGGGAAAATTCATCCACCTTCGGTTGGATTTAGTGTTGAATTTTTACCAAAAAGATATGAAATAGAGTGAACAAAATGGTATCAAGAGGCATTCTATGCATGCCAATCTTCACGAAAACATACATTGATTTATAAAAAAAAAAAAAAAAATGTGCATAATAAAAGATACAGTGACTCCATAAAATAATTATTCCACCAAGTAACGTATCAAGATTAAAAAAAGGACCACTAAAGTAATAATTCTATTCTTTGTCAAAAAAATATTCTTTGTCAAAAAGTAATAATTCCATTAATTTGTACCATAGTACGAAATTTTGGACAAACATGAACTCAAATACGCCTTCAAACTTGAGCTACTTTATTATTCTTAACCAAAAATTACAAATTAAATTACTTTGGTGTGGCACCAAATTTTGTCTCATGCATGGTTGACATTCAAATAGTTGACATATTTAGCAAATCGATCCATTATATACTCACTCACCTAACCAATTAAGCACACAAAAATTGACTGTAAATTTTAAGAACGTATAATAATTGCTTTGTGTGTCACTGTCTAGGTTCGTAGTTCATACCCTCATCACCTTCTCACTTGTACATCAACATAAATTGTCAAAACTCAATGGAAATTCAATAGATCCAATGGACTGCTATTTCATTATGTTAGGAACTGGTATATGTTTAGACTCTTTCAATATAGAATCCAAAGAATATTGACAATTTTGTTTGCAATGTAAAGATTTCATTTTTTTTTTTTTTTTCATCTTTGAAATCGAAATCTACATTGTATATTTTCTCTCCTCCGACTTGTCGACTACCACTCGATCAGTTGTGTTCTCATTTTGACTTCCTTCATTTCTTCATTCAAACGTATTAAGGAATTATTTATTTATTTATTTATTTATTCGTTATTTGTAGTTGGGAATCAAACACGAAAGTTCATAGCTGTTTTCCACATTAATGGCAAAAATCATATTCTTATTCTAATACTACCTTGAATAGTGAAGATCAGCTTTAAGTGAGCCCTACTTCAGGCTCACCCGGAGCAGTAAAATCATATCATTTTTAGTACAAGTATTTGATAGTGTGATAGCTATAGAAGAACTACACCAATAACTAAATATGTCTTGTTATACACTCTTTATTACATATTTCTGTACACACACTCTGTGAAATCATATTTTGAAAACATAGATAATCATTATGTTTGTGGTAATCATTATTGTAACTAAATAAGTTTTGGGAAGAGCAATTCAAAGAAACACTAGAATAAAATCTTGATTCACTCCAATTAACTAAAAAGACAAAAGTACTTGTAATCTTTACAGAGGAAAAAAAAAAAATTTAATGTTAGTCAACCTTTAAAGGAAAGTGTTGGGCAAAATTTGCCAAAGAGTATGATTTTGAAAAAATTTTTGGCGGATGGCATGCGTTCAAAGTTTATTAGTTAGTTGGACTGTTTTTTGGAAATCGAGTATAGCAAAATTGACTTCTAGCCAAAATCGCCAAAATCGAGTTTAAGATACTCAACTTCCAACCGCAAAATAGCTCTAAGATGGGGACAAAAAGGAAGTCGAATATAGTAAACTCGATTTTGGCTAAAAGTCAATTTTGTTGTACTCGATTTTTAAAAAACAGTCCAACTAACTAATTAACTTTGAACGCATGCCATCTGCCTAAATTTTTTTCAGAATCGTACTGTTTGGCAAATTTTGCCAAAGTGTTGAGAATAACACATAAATGATTGAAAGTATTTCTCTACATGTAATTGTAAATCTTGTTGTATATTAAATACATTGACCTTTGTATTTATACACCAGAATAAGAGTAAAATCAGGAAAACATAACCTAACTAACTACGACACGTGCAGAAACTAAAATAACTAACTCCACATTACAATGCTAAGTAAAAGTACACTTGCTCTTTAGACAGCAACTTCTACAACAAACGCTGCTACTTTCTCTTCTTCTCTTCTACATATTTGCATGACTTCATATTTTTTGCATATTTCAATAGAAAGCATGCTGCCATGTTTATTAGACTAATCGATTGTGATAACTACTAAACTATTGAACGAGTTATATGGTTAATTATTGTGAATTGGTGAAATTATGATTGTTCATTTGATAAAGTTCTCAAAGAGTTACAATTCTTATGTAATGCAAGAATTCTAACTCACTTTTTAGGAATGAAATATCAATTTTCACATACCTTGTATAAATGATAATTACTTATGTGACATTTAAATCTAACTTTTCATATTTTTTTTCTTTCTTAACACTAATTACATTGTTTATTTAAGAGCATATGCTCAAGGGTATTTTTGTCATTGAAAAATGTATCGATTATGGTCAAGTAAATATTCTTAGTTTATTTTATAAAAAATTATATATATAATAGCATTTCAACCTATGGCGCCTACTCTATGATAATTGTTCCTTATCATCAAACCAAGACACCAAATAGTTTTTAGTGTAGACGAGATTTAAATCTCAAATCTCTCATTTGATAGCAAGATCAAGATATCTTACCAGTTGAACTAACTAGAATCAATTTTTTTTTTTTTTTTTGACAATCAAAAACCACAATTAATTATTAGTTAATAGAATAATATGTATATGATTATTTTAAACAATTAACATTTATATTTTGAATATAGTTTTCAATAATAATGTAAATTGAAACTATTTAAATGTCAACTCTTAGGAATTTAAATTCCCTTGAATTTGTATATTTGTATATCTCAACAAGACTACTAAAGTATTAAAGTTGTTGGTGCAAACACAATATCTGCTCCACAATATCATAGGAATTTAATAAAAAGGTCATTTACTAACCAATGGATAGACTATTTATTTTGAATGCATCTGATCCAATATCTACTCTTACACATATTAGTTCATTAATCAACACATTTTAAAAAAAAAAAAAAAAAAAAGTCCCTCTCCTTTTCAATGTGGGATTAAACATTTCACTAATTTCTTATCTTTCATATTATCTATACCACTATTTAAGGGGCTTCCCCTATTTGGATTAGACATTTTTTTGGTTTCAAAATACCCCTACAACTTATGTTTAAGTAGGGCCAAACTTAAGGATAACATTGTAAAAATATATATCTAACTCTGACCTAAAACACTTCCTACAAGATATGATCACTCTCCCACTAACCCACTCCTTCAAAGCAACTATAAGTTTACTAATTTTTTTTTTTTTTTAAATAGAAAAACAAGTTAAACAAAAAAAGTTGATGTTGTTTCTTTTTCCTTCTAAAAATAAAAAAATCATCCTCACGTTTATCGTCCTATCAATTTTTTTTTTTTTTAAATCCACAAGTTTATCCAAAAACAAAAAAACCTAAATAGATATATACATGTTTGATTACAATTTAAACTGCTTTTAACTTCTTCTTCAATTAAAAAAAAACAAAAACAAAAACAAAACTAACTGCTCTTAACTTCTTATATTTATCTACTTTTCCCCATTTTTTTTCCCTTAATAATTTGTGATAGGCCAAGAATGTATTGACCCCTTGTGATGAATTAACCAATTAATTAGCCAAGTTAATTAATTAATTCAATTTGCAAGCAATAAGTGTGGTAGCACAAACAAATCACCAAACAACTAAATGCAGTAAAAAAATAAATTGACACGGTGATTTGTTTACAAATGGGGAAAACCTACACGGCAAAAACCTTACCGGGTGATTTTAAGGTCACCACTCTCGAGAATTCACTATTATCACAACAAGCGGTTACAAGTAAAGGAATCCCAATACCTTATACCAACCTACAGTTGAACCCTTATCCCAATACCCAATTGGACTTGTTCTGTAGTGACAATCTCTCATTGTAATGCACGACTCCTAGTATGTGACTAACAAATTCGATGCACGGATCCCAGTACGCGGCTTATTCACCAACTTGAGAAAGATGTTGACTGCAAAGTTCATCAGTTCATCACACGATGAAGATCACGAAACTCATTGGTTACAAAATCCTATGGTGTACAAATACAGCAGCTTCTTCAAGAAAAAGATGAACTAGGGCAAACTCTGTCTCCGGTCACAATTTGCATGAACACAATTTGCATGAACACAACTTTGCTTCACACTTGCGCAACATTTGACGGTCCTTAAAACAATCCTTATATATGTTTAGGGTTGTGAGAAAAGAAAGTCCAAACATGTATTCACGGATTGGATTGAAATTAGTTCTAAAAAACTGAATTTCATAAACCTTGATAGATAACTTATCTGTCGAGCTAGTTGTCGAGCATTGGGTTTCAGCAACTTTTTAACCTTGATAAATACTAGCTGTCGAGTTTTAAAATCCAACACTTCTTCACTTGTTTATTTGACAAACTTACATGGATTTAACACTTAAACTTGAAATTTTGTTCCTTAAAGCATTAAACATATCCTAGATCTACCCAATTACAAGTAAAGTGTGTTTTGTCAAAGGATTAGCCAATTTTATTTTGACATATGCTCCTAACATTAAATCACATATATATGTCCTAACAATTTGCATCCATTATAATTTGGAATTACTCCATTTTTCAATCACAAAAATATCTAGAGGTGTGATGAGTGTTATGTGTTTTAGATGAAATAATTTTTTCTTCACACTCTTAGGTATTTTTATGATTGAAAAATGTAGTAATTCCAAATTATTATAATATATGCAAATTATTAATTTTTATCCAAAAAAATAGAAGAGCCTTTGAGCATATGCATGAGCGCGTGCTCAGAGACTAGTTATATTTATGTTGTAATATTAATTTATTTTAATTATATAATATTAAAATGCTACAACAAACGCCATTTAAAATAAAGAAATAAAATTAGAGTGCGTTTCAAGATTTTTTTTTTTTTTTTTTTTCAGCGAATGAACAGTAAAAGTACTATTTATGTACTGTGCGGGAGACAAATTTTACTGTTTATATATTGTTTGTACACTGTTCATGGGACCCACAATCACTTTATTCAGAAAAAAAATATTAAAAATGGGTCCCACGGTACTATTTACATATTTAAAAATTATTTTGCTACAGTGTTTTTCAGTTTTCAGTTTTCAGTTGTATCCAAACGGACCCTTAGTAGTTTGTAAAGTCTTCACCTCTTTAACAATATTGACTGCGATGCTACAACAAAAGCCATTTAAAATAAACAAAGAAAATGAGTAGTTTGTAAATTCTTCACCTCTTTAACTACATTGACTGCGATGCTACAACAAAAGCCAGCTAAAATAAACAAAGAAAATGAATAATTTGTATCAATTGAATGACTTTCAATTGATTGAATACCAATCGAACGAAATAACTTGTAACTCATTTTTTTCATCCCGAACTTTGAGTTTTTTGTCTTGGACTTCAATGTAGACCATTCTAAACCAATGAGACTTAGTTTTTGTCATGGTTTGCCAACATTACAAACTCAAAACCTAACAGATATATATATATATATATATAGCCAAAGTTTAGAGAAAATGCCACGTGTCCCATTTAATTTTTAATTTTATGCTAAGTGAATTATTGAGTGTAAAAATCAAAGAGTCCAAATCCAATTAAATTCAAAATTAGATCTTAATTGGTATTCGATTTTCTGCCATGTGTCCATCTAAGTTTTTAATTTTTGTGACAAGTGAATTATTGGGTGCAAAAATCAAAAAGTCTAAAACTAATTAAATTCTAAGTTATATATATATATATATATGAGAAACTATCACATATTTTAGAAATGTATGGTTTAAAAAAAGTATAAGCTAATATTATATATAATTTGAACATCTTCTAAAAAATGGTATAATTTAAACCATATAATTGTGATTAATTTTAATTATATCTGTGCATATGCACGGGGCTACACATTAGTATATATTAATAGCCAAAGCTCAGAGAAAATCCAATTAAACTTTAATTGGATTCTCAATTTTGAGCCACATATCCCATTTAATTTTAAATTTTGTACCAAGTGAATTATTAAGTGTAAAAATTGAAGAGTCCAAATCCACTTAGATTCTAAATTGGATTTCAATTGGAGTTTAATTTTCCACTATGTGTCCATCTAATTTAAAAAAAAAAAAATTTGTGACAAATGAATTATTGGGTACAAAAATTGAAGAGTCTAAATCTATTATAATCTAATTGAGTAATTGATATAAATATATATATATATATATATATATATATAATGAGAAACCATTACATATTTTAAAAATGTATGGTTTAAAGAAATTGTAAGTTAATACCATGTATAATTTGAACATCTTCTTTAAAAAAGTTAATATTTAAACTAGTAATTATTTTTAATTATACACGTGCATATACACATGACTACACGCTAGTATATATAAAATGTGTTAGTTTTTAGGCAAAATGAGGCCGTGGCCTTAATTTAAGGAATTTTAATTCTTTATTATATATTATATATAATGGATTTGTACATTGGATGTCAACATTTAATACATCAAGAAGTGCACATCAAGACATTAAATATATATAGATTTTAATTTTTAATTTGTCTTAAGTGAATTATTAAGTGTAAAAATTGAAGAGTCCAAATCTAATTAGATTCAAAATTGGATTTTAATTGGAGTCCAATTTTCTGCCATGTGTTCATCTAAGTTTTTAATTTTTGTGGCAAGTGAATTATTGGGTACAAAAATTAAAGAGTCTCAAAACAATTAAATTCTAAATTTTCTATATATATATATATATATATATATAATATAGAGAAACCATTATATATTTTAGAAAAATATGGTTTAAAAAAAGTGTAAGTTAATATTATGTACAATTTGAACATCTTTTAAAAAAATGTATAATTTAAATCATATAATAATTATTTTTTTTAATTGTACTCGTGCATATACACAGGGCTACACACTAGTCTATATATATAATAATAGGTAAAACTAAGAGAAAATCCAATTAGATTTCAAATTGAAATTTAATTAGAGTCTAATTTTGCGCCACATGTCCCATCTAATCTAAGTTTTTAATTTTTTGTGCCAAGTGAGTTAATTTAATGTAAAAATTGGATTTCAATTAGAGTTTGATTTTGTGACATGTGTCTCATCTAATCAAAATTTTTAATTTTTGTACCAAATGAGTTAATTTAGTATAGAAAACGAGGAGTCCAATATAAATAAATCATAAAAAACATAATCATATATCTAACACTATATATAAAATTAGAGGAAAAGAGAGTTTGAATAAACATAAAAATATTTATTTCTTAATTTTGGAATCAAATGTGGGACCGTATCATAAATCTCCATTCAAGTAAGTTATTATGTACAAAAACCAAATGGTCTAGAATTAATGAACATAAAAATATTTAAAAAAAATGGACAATTTACATTTTCTACCTAATAACATTCTTACAAGACTTTTTAAAGAGTTAAAAAAAATATATATATAAGAATGACTATCAATAATATTTAAATTATATATGTAAGAATTATACTATGCATTTTAATGTGTATCTTTTAAGTATATCCATGCAAATGCATGTGGTTACAAACTAGTATATATCAATAGCCAAAACTTGGAGAAAATCCAATTAGACTTTAATTAGATTCTCAATTTCGCGCCACGTGTCCCATTTAATTTTTAATTTTGTGTCAAGTGAATTATTGAGTGTAAAAATCAAAGAGTCCAAATCCAATTAGATTCTAAATTGGATTTCAATTGGTGTATAATTTTCCATTATATGTACATCTTTTTTTTTTTTTTAAATTTTTGTGGTAAGTGAATTATTGAGTGCAAAAACCAAAGAGTCTAAATCCAATTAAATTATAAATGATATATATATATATATATATATAAATATAATATGAGAAATCATTACATATTTTAAAAATGTATGGTTTAAAGAAAATATGAGTTAATACCATGTATAATTTGAACATATTCTCAAAAAAAGTTATAATTTGAACTATATAATTGTGATTATTTTTAATTACACCCGTGCATATGCACAAGACTATATGCTAGTATATATATATAATGTGTTAGTTTTTAGGCAAAATGAAATCGTGGCCTTAATTTAAGGAATTTTAATTCTTTATTGTATATTATATATAATGGATTTGTACATTGAATGTCGACATTGAATACATCAAGAAGTGCGCAATCAAGACATTGATGCGTACTTCTTGATGTATTCAATGTTGACATCTAAGGCACAAACCTCGTCTCACCTAAAAAAATTAGGAAAAGAAAGAGAATTGATAAAAATAATTCAGTTGATGACAGAATCTTCTCTCACACATTAGGAGAGAGCCAAAACTATGTATATGTAATATTGTTCTACAACGGTAATGATATTTTACAATTACTACATGGTCAACTATGATTTTTTAACTTGGACACAGTCCATGATTCTTGTATTGACATGTGCAGCTGAAAATGGTCTCCATTTAATGTTGCCAATACGGATGAAGCAACTGTTAATTCCTAATTATTATCCCCCAATTATTGAATTATAAAAATATATTATTTATTATTTTTTAAAATTATTTTTGATAGGACAAATGGATAGTTTAAAAAGGTAGAAAAACCAAATAATTATATATACGATTCCCAAAAAAAAAAAAAAATTTATATATATATTTATTCATTTGTATGTGAAGTCTTTGTTTTTAGGTACTAATGTACTATCACATTACCACTAACCACTGAAAATTATATTATTGTCTTTCACACTAGAAATGGCAACCTGGGATCGCTCATTGTTGTCTCACACAAACAAAAAAAACTCATAAATGAAAAAAATAGTCAAAACCTACTTGGGCATATGATTCATCTTTTGTTCATACTATTTAGTGTGTACACATACACAATTATAGATCAAAGAGATGAATAGAATCTCATTGAACTTTCCATGATGGTATTGTAGTTCTAATTTCTAAATTTCTAATGCTTTAAAAAAAATAAAATGTTTCTCATAAAAAATTACACACCACAATAGGGTAAGGAAAAGAGGAAATACAATCTCGTTTAGAGATTATATAGTAATCACTAGCTCAATTGATAAAGTCTATGATAATTGAATAAGAGATTTAGGGTTCAATTTCCGTCTATACCAAAAACTGATTGGTGTCTTAATTTAATGATAAAAAGTTATCATTAAGAATGGACATCATAGGTTAAAATTCTAAAAAAAAAAAAAAAATCATGCTACTTGCTTAATTATTTGAACTTTTAGCATTTAATTTTTGACAAAATCCGTTGAATTTTTCTGCAAAATCTACGAAAATTTTCCTGTGAAATTCGAGAATGAGGTTAAATACTTGCTTTCTATAAGGTCAAGTTTGTCCATGTGATTCTTTCAGATTCAAGAATTTGATTCGCGTTATGCTCTATAGTGTGGCGCAAGAACCGAATTTGACATTTTCTTTATCTAATAATATTTCCTTCTTTTTTTTTTTTTGAAAAGTATCTAATAATATTTCCTTAATTATTGGCTATGAAGTCTTTGTTTTCAAATACTATATATTACTAGTATTAAATTACCACTGATTACTAAAAAATCAGCAACTGGAAATGTAAAAATTGGCTGCAAATTTCGAATTGGACATTTTCGTTATCAAATATTATTGCATTAATAACTTAAATGGTATCTCATTTTCTTTATTGAATAAAACCTTTTTTTTTTTTTTTTAAAGAAAAAACTAGTAAACTTATATTTTTTCGAGTAAAAAAAATCTAGTGAACTAGTTATACTTTTTTTTTTTTGAGAAGTATAACTGTGGGGGTAACAGACTGGGGAGCCCATATCAATATACACGTTGGGCCAGGGGTCCAATTCAATGAAGAACCCCTCCTCGGCCATAGGAAGAACCCCTCCTCGGCCATAGGAAGAACCCCTCCTCGGCCAGGTATGGCTGAGGACAAAGGAAACGGCCTATCACTGAGGGTGGCACTCCAGGTCACTCTATGAAACAGGAAAAGTACTAAAACAGAAAATGACAACGAAGAGAATAGAAATATCTAAGGGAAAAGTTGTCATTATTGCATTCAGTGCCTTATACCTGACATAGCCATACTTTTCTGAAGAACCTAAGTACTAGACAGAATCAAGGTCTTGCATGGTCCTCGGACTCAAACCTTTGGGAAAACTAGCTACTTCAAGAAGAACCTAAGTGCTAAACATAACCAAGGTCTTGTATGGTCCTCAGACTCAAACCTGTGGGGAAACTAGCTACTTCAAGAAGAACCTAAGTGCTAGACAGAACCAAAGTCTTACATGGTCCTCAAACTCAAACCTATGGGGAAACTAGCTACTTCAAGAAGAACCTAAGTACTAGACAGAACTAAGGTCTTGCATGGTCCTCGGACTCAAACCTATGGAGAAACTAGCTACTTTAAGAAGAACCTAAGTGCTAGACAGAACCAAGGTCTTGTGTGGTTCTCGGACCTCCTGCTTTGTGGAGACTAACACGTACTGGCAACTTTCTAAGTGTTTAAGCTAAATTCAATCACGCCTCGGTCCTCAGAGCAGACGCTTAAGGGAAGTTAACGCTATAAACGTCATCGTAAATGTTGAAAAGAACCTTAGTACTCGATGATCCCCTCAGACCGTTTACTTTAAACTACACGTCCTTTGGCGGTTGCGCTATTCACAATGAAGAGCACATGATTATTTTCCTGATTAATCCTATATAGTTAATTTATTTAAAGTTAACGGTCATGTGCCCGTCAGTTTTGATAAATTCAGGGTGACAACTCTTTACCATCAACAGCCTCAATTCTAGATACTATTCGAAAGAAAAGATACCGACACACCCATTCATAAAATAATTATTGCAGGAAAGGAAAGGTTCACAAAGTGAAATAAAGTCATCTTTTTATTAGATAAAGAAGAGGTACATTGTACATAAAAGGGTTTAGACAAGCTTGTTTCAAAAGCTAACTATAAAAGCAGTCTATGGGAGCGATAAGTCCACAACCTTGTTCTAGTAGCAATCGAGCAAGCATGGATGGTGCCGGCGATGGAAAAGAAGAAGAAGCGGAGATGCTAGATCCACAATCTTGCTCTAGCAGCAATCGAGCAAGTATGGATGGTACCGGTGATGGGAGAGAAGAAGAAGCAGAGACGTCAGATCCACAATCTTGCTCTAGCAGCAATCGAGCAAGTATGGATGGTACCGGCGATGAGAAATCCCAATCCATACACACGTGACACACGGTGCCGGATGAAATCCAAACTTTGTCGCACCAAAACTCTTATGCAACCTACACCTGCTTCAGATTTTGGCTGAAGGAAGAGAGACTTCTTTCTTGTCTGGTCAAAGGGGAGAAATATCTTTGGCCTCTGCTTCCCTTGCCTTAACTGTGTCATTCTGAATCTTGGCGACGCCTTTGGCTTCTGAAGAGGGCTTGGTTCCTCCACCCTCACCCTTATCCTTGGACATTTCATTCCCTAAATCTCAATCACTGCCTTGGTGGTGACCTTGGGAACATCTGAAGAGTTAAGAGCTTGAAACTCCCGCAGAACTCAAGGATTTGTAAATGAAGAAGAGCGACCCCTCCCCCCCCCCCCATGTGTCTTATATAGGAGGCAAACCTGGTGACAATTAATTCACCCAAATTTCTTAGAAAGAATTACAAGCAAGATAAATCTCGCTTAACTTCCAAAGCAGTCTTTAGTCGTTGGATTTGTGTCACCTCGTAAAAAGACTTTAATGAAAGCGCGCCTCGTGTACCGAAACGGCAGGAACGCGACTTGGATAAACTAAAAAAATGTCTTACAATCAGACATAGTGCAAAATGGGCGCGAAAGGACTATCATCACATCAAGATCCTCCTTTCCTCCCATGGGGAAGAGAAGAAGAATCTCAAAGGGCTATTGTGGGGGTAACAGACTGGGGAGCCCATATCAATATACACGTTGGCCCAGGGGCCTAGTCCAAGGAAGAACCCCTCCTCGGCCATGGGAAGAATCCCTCCTCGGCTAGGTATGGCCGAGGACAAAGGGAACAGCCTATCATTGAGGGTGGCACTCTGAGTCACTCCATGGAATAGGAAAAGTACTAAAACAGAAAAGAACAACGGAGAGAATAGAAATATCTAAGGAAAAAACTACCATTATTGCATTTAGTGCCATGTACCTGACATAGCCATGCTTTTCTGCCCTTACAACCACTCCTAACAATTTGGGGAAGGGCTGATGGGACAAGTATTAGCACTAGGAACACGGTTCAAGAAGAAGGAAACTACTATAAAAGAGAGTGAAGGGAGGCAGTAAAGGGGGGGCTGAAACCCCTATCACTCAAGAGGCACCAGAAAAAGCTCCTCGGACTGTGCTGAGGACCAACCCTCTTTGATAAACTCAGTTCATCCTTGCTTAACCGTGATAAACACCATGATAAACCTAGCTCTTCGACTCACTCTCTACAAATTTATTGTACCGGACTCACTGGTCCAAGATCTCGTACATATTGGGCTTGGGCTGAAAAACAAGACCTTACAATAACTAATTCTAATATATATGCCAAGAGCCTTGTAATTTAAATGGTTGGCTCTTTTTGATGTTTCCAATTAAAACATTTATGATTCAAATTTCTCCTTCCTATTGTAATTAACAAATTATTTTAATTAAGACTTTTAACTATCATTTTTTTTAAGCCCTAACATATAAAATATGCAGGTAAAATGAGGCTTGACCTTAATTCAATGAATTTTTAAATTTTATTTATTGTCAAAAGTCTTATAACTCAATTTTTTTTTTTTTACTATATAGTATATTATGGTATTTTTAATGGGACATCCAATTTTCAAATATCCACTTTCCCAACTATTAAATTATCAAAAAAAGAAAAAGAAAAAAAGTTATTATCCAATTTAGATCTTTTTGTTAGGACAAATGGATAGTATAAAAAGGTAGAATCCAAAATATATAAACTGAATAATAAAAAAACATATAAGAAATCTTTGTTTTCAGGTACTATTACATTGCCACTAGCAACTAAAAATTCTATTATTGTCTTTCACACTAGAGATGGCAGCCTGGAATCGCACATTGTTGTCTCTAGGGATGGTCATGGGTAGGGTATGGATCGGGTATACCCATACCCTACCCAAAATATTTGTCCATGGATACCCTAATATCAATACCCATTAATATCCATACCTGGTCCTTACCCGGATCTATTATCCATGGATATCCATACTCTACCCAAAACCCATTTAAAAAAATGCATAGAATTTCATACACCTACAGACCTACCAATCAATAAAGCAAAAAAATTTGATTTTTAAAATAAATAAAAAATCACGAATATACATATTATCAAAATTTTGCTGAAAAAAAAAAAAAAAAAATGAAGATACCATTGTATCTCACTCAGCTTGCTCAGTAAGACTAGCCAAGTAAACCAAATGTTCTCCCTTTCTCCATAGCTTCGTTTCTCAGCTCTCTCTCTCTTTTGGAAGCCTTGTGATTTCACCAATTGCTTTCTGTGAAATACGGAGCGGAGAACCAGATGTGTCTCTCTCTCAACACCATGGCTTTGTGTCTTAAGAACCAGATGCCAAAACTGTAACCGCCATCAACAATGGCTTCACAGCAAGCTCGCGTAATGGAGAAAGCTGAGTTGAGTTTGATCGACCATGACCCACTCCAATCACCTTCTCTCGCTGCTCAGGTACATCACAGAAAGCTCTGATCCTGTTCTCTCTCACGATTTTGAAGACTGACCTTCTCTCTCTTTGATTACATTCTCTCTCTCATGACTGTTGATCTGGGTTGATCGAGGGTTTTTTTTTTTTTTTTGAATGGGTTTGATCTGATTGTGTTTTGTGTGTTTGAGAGAGGCAGAGCCGCAGAGAGCTTTGAGAGAAAGAAATTAGGTTTTTTTTTTTTTTTTTTTTTTTTTTTTTTGTTTGTACGGGTCGGGTTTGGATAATATCCATAACCTACCCGCAAAATTCAGGTAATATCCAAACCCTACCCAATTATCTTTACCTATAAAAAAATCGGGTATTACCCGGAACATTTGGATTGGGTAGGGTTGGATATCCATTACCTAATGGGTATGACCATCCCTAGTTGTCTCACACAAACCACTCATAATTGCAAAAAATAATAATATCTACTATGGCATATGATTGATCTTTTGCTTATAGTTTTTAGTGTACACATAAACAATTATGGATCGTAGAATCACAGAAACTATCACTCTCGGAAAAAGGGAGGCATTGATGAATGAAAAAAATCTCATTGAACTTTCCAAGATGGTGTTCTAGCTAATTCTTCGAAGAAATTAAAGAAAACGTTTCACATTATGAACAAGAATTGGGCACCGGTCCATTTAAGCTTTGATTGATTAAGTCAATGAAAGCAGATTGAATTGACCACTGTGCCCTATTGGTGCTATTTATTGAACTTGCTCTAAGTACGCCTAATCAGCTTTGACTTTGACTTTTTGTGCGTTTGCTTTTCTAAAAGAATTAAAAAAAAAAAAAAAAAATCAGCTTTTGCTCTAGGTACACCTAGTGTCTACTTTGGACAATGTATAGTGTAATTGAGAAATGTAAAGAGAGTACTTGGGCAAGTTTACTCTAGGTGATATATATCACCCGCGCCTTATCTGATTATTATTGTACTAATTAATGTAGTTTTATTTTTAGGAGGATTTGGGTTTAAGTCTTTAGAAATGAACTTCACGCATATATATACATTACCAAAAAAAAAAAAAAAAACTTCACACATATATGCCAAAAAAAAAAAAAAAATCTTCTTTTGCGTTTTTATTTTTTATTTTTTCTAAAAAACAAAAGAAAAAAGAAAAAGAGAATAGAGGCTTGCAGGTTTAATTGAACTTGTAAGCTAAAACAACATTTATGGTTCAAAAGAAAACAATAAGGCAAAAGTTAAAGATAATAATAAAATTAACAGTACAAAACCAGTTTCGTTAATGAAGTTGACTAATAAAGGCTCCTGCTTCTGGTTATGAACTGAAGTTGGAAACTTGTTAGCTAAATGAATCCAAAAGCAGCTATGCATGACTAATTTCAACTTAATATTTCTGTCAGGACTCCAATCCTGACCGTTGACTTTCTATTTCACTACTTACACTATAGATTAGAGACAAAAGGTATGCCATTGACTATTGTCAATTACATTTGGATCTGACCAGGTACGGAGTGAGTACTTAAAGTTATGGTGATGTGCTGTGGCTATGACTTCTGGCCCTGCTACTACTAAGCCATTTGAGGATTTGTGTGTGTGTGTGTGTGTGTGTGTGAGACTTTGATGTTGTTGCTATGTAAAGAAAAAATAATTTTATTTAAAATTTTTTAAAGGGCCAGGTTTTATGTGTTAAGTAAAATTAGTTAATTATGCTTATTTTGTTTTAGGGAAATGCTAATGAATGACCTTAGAATATTGGTTAACAATCTATTTAAAGAAAAATTTTTAAGGAAAAAGAAAAAAAAAAGTAATTAATGTTTTAACTGCATTTTTTATTTCCCATAAAAGTGGTGTCAAAACTTTTCTAAAATGAATTGTTAACCAATATTCTAAGAACACACGTTAGCATGACCCTTAATTTATAAGGCTACATATTTACGTCTTAAATTAGTGGGTTCTTTTATAATAAAAAAAAAAAAAAAAAAAATTAGTTGGTTTCACTTAGCTCAATTAGTGAAATTTCTGATGATTGAGTAAGAGATTTGAGTAAGTTGAAACTCTCTCTCAAAAAATAAAATAAAAATCTTAAATTAGAACAAGTATTTTAATAATTAAAAAAAAAGAACAAGTAGAAACAAATTATTAAAAATAAGACATAACGGACACAAAGTGAACCCATAGCTCATAAGAGTTTTTACTTTTTAGCATGTGAAATATATTATGATCTTTATTTTAATTATGATAAATTACAAAACCTCCTCTTTTTATTTATTTATTTATTATTTACCTTTTAGAGAGTTACATACCGTCCAACATTTTAACGAAAATAACGGTCAACCCATATGTAGGACAGTAGGAGTTTTGACAAATCCTATCTTAAAAAATGTACATCCCAAAAAAAAAAAAAAACTAATTTAAAAATGTTAAAAATTAGTTTGACTTCTGGAATCTAATTAGTTTAACTAGTAAAGTATTTTGTTATCAATTAAAAATTTTGAAGATCAAATTCCACATTCACTTAAAACTCAACTGGCGGCTTGGATTGTTGATAAAAAATAATTATCATGGAGTGAACGTCGGAGTAGATGCCATAGAATAAATAAAATTCTATCGTGTGGTATTTGACATTGGTTTGTACCCGATCCATGGTAAAAAAAAAAAAAAAAAAAAAAAAAAAAAAAAAAAAAAAAAAAAAAAAAAAAAAACCAATGAGCACTTTCTAGTATTCTATGGGATTTGCACGGCATTGGTTATTTTTTACCGTGGACCACAACATGGAGTGAGCGGCAGAGCAAATGCCATAGAAAGTGCTCATTGGTTTTTACTGCGGACCACGATCATGGAACAAATGCCATAAAAAGTGCTCCAGAAACCGACGTTCACTCCATGATGAATATTTTTTACCTTGGCATTGGTTATTTTTTACTGTGGACCATAGCATTGAAAATAATAGAAAGTACTCATTGGCTTATAAGGCACTTGGCATATAATGCCCTTTTATTGAACCTGAAAAAAAAAAAAAAAAAAAAAAAAAAAGAAAAAAAAGAAGCAAAACTCTTAAATTACTACTAATAAAAGTCAAAACTTCCACATCCATAGGAGGAGAGAAAAAAAAAAAGTTTCAGACAAAATTAATCTTGTGTGTCAAGAAAAAAAAAAAAAAAAAAAAAAAAAGAAGAAATTTCATTACAAAAAATTAAACACAAATTACACCTACGGTCAATTTCTTTTTTCTTAATTATATGGGTACACAAAATCAATTTTCATGGATAAGGTACACAAATTACACCTATTGTCAATTTTCGTTTGTTTGTTTGTTTTTGTTTTTTTAATTACATGGGTACTCAAAATTATACGTAAATCAAATACTCTAATAATTTTTTCTTTATCCACAAAGATATTTGAAATTAAAAAAAAAAACCAATTCCACAAATCACGATGTGAATCTCACATTGGTTGGAGATGGGGAAATCATGTAAAATATTGACGTGAAAGAAATTTTTGTAGCCTTAGGGCTAATAAGCTTTCTAATTATCTTAATTGAACCTTCACTAATTCCTTCAATCTCCGTCAAGGTACGGATCAACACATCTTTGATCCAAAGAAAGAAGCTCTTTGAGTACTAAAATTCGGTATACCTGTTGTATTGTTGTTATTATAATTATTGGGATTGTTTGTTGTGATGAATGGATAATATATAAAATATATAAGTGGTACTGTCAGTGATGGACTTGGATAAAAATGACGTTGTTTCAATCATAATAAGAAAATTTTTAAAAAACTGTCTTTAACATTACTCTAACTAGTAGATAACCCGTGTGTAAATTGTATTAATACTATTGATGTTAAGCTTGGGTTATTAAATAGTTTTCATGATATTCTCATTATTATACATATTTCCCTTTGTAGCCATATTCTTTTTCTCATTTTATCAAGTATACATGGAATGGACAAGCCATGTTACCAGTCACATATGTGGTTGGTCGATCAATACTGTGTTAGTTACAAATTAATAAATTTGATATAGTATTATTTTAGCAATTCAAATATTTTTTTGTCACATAAATGTTATAAATTAAAGTTTTTTTTTCAATAATTTATTGGATTGCACCTATAATTCATTGTGACTGTGTGTTTTTTCTTAATATTTGTGGGTAATTTGATTTCTTTTTTGAAATAATGTATAAAAACTCAATTATTAAATACACCTTAACATAACCTTTTTAACACGTGTTAACAAAAAACATAATTTAAAATATGATAGTGTAGAAATTCAACCTATCTAAACTCACCATAATACCATTGTTAAGAGGTTGAACATAGATTTGAAACTCTAAAGAAAGGCGCTCACAAGTTAATACGTAGCTTATTGTAACAGATTAATTATTAAAAAGGTTTTGAGGATTAAATATTTTAAAAGAATACAATGGTAATCATTAAAATATTTAGCAAAATTACTAAACTTTTGAAAACCTGATAAATTGGTTGACTAAGTTTATAATTGATTTATATTTTTTAGAAATAAATTGATACTTTTGTGACAATCGCATTTCTTAAATCTTTCAAATTTCCTAAAGTTGATATAGTAGAACTATGATGAATGACATCAGCATATTTATGTGTCATTATATACAAATAAAAAATTCATTGTAAATTTGTTGGGCTATTCAAGGATAATAACTTTGAGAAAGCATACATATAATCCATTTTCATAGAAAAGTAAATTGGAAGCTGATAAATTTGGCTTTTCTCCACATAATTATGCATTGATTTGGTTGGTTGACATTATTATGAGATGCAACTATATTTGATGAAACAAAAAAATCAACATTTGATGCACAACTTAAATGTTAGGGGCTATAATTGTAATTTATTTTATATATTTTAACATTTTTGAAAAATTAAAATTGATATAGATAAGATTAATCACCTTTGACTTGCAATGATCAGACACTATAGATTGAATAAGAGATTTCAGGTAAGAGATTTGATGGTTAGTTCAACTGGTAAAGTTTCTGATGGTTAAATTAGAGATCTGGGGTTCAATCCCCGCCTACACCAAAAACCAATTAGTGTCTTAGTCTGATGATAAAAAGCTATCATCAAGAGAAGACGCCATAGGTTGAAACTCTCTCTTTCTTTCTTTTAATATATATATATATATATATATATATATATATTTGACTTGCAAGGAAACAATGAATTTGATGGAATCCCTACCAAGTTAAATTGACCCAATAGAAGATATTCTAAATTGGTGGAAGGCTACTAATGGGGATTTAGTTAGGGGCCTACTTGTCTTTTCTATTGTTGATGAGTAGAAAATTTGAACTCTCATTGAAAATATTAAAAGGTGTCAATTGAACTAAAATTCCCTCAGCATTAGAGACCTCATGTAAGTCCTATGTAAAGAGAGCGCTACATCAAACAAAAGGTACACATAAATACTCTCTCTCTCTCTCTCATACCACTATAGACTTTTAGGCATTGAAAACTCTCTAGCAAGGCCTGCTTCTAGTGGGTCCTTCAACTCCTTTTTATTTGGGCAGGTATGCAAATGTGTACACACACACACTATCAAAACTTATATTTGTTGATGTTAGAGACGTAAAAAATCATATATCAAAGTGTGAATCATCGTTTCTTGGTGAGCTTGAGAAATGACTAAATAATGCTACTTCTAAAATAATAGAAATTTTTCATTAGAAATTAAATGAAATAATATTCTCTTAAAAAAAAATTGATTTCTGAATTGTAACAACAAACATGAGATGGAAAGATGATAAAGACAGTTTGCGGAGAAAAATGGAAATTAACCTTAAATTTCAAACATTATAATTAGTAGTTTAAGTTTTTAAACTATATTTTTTACTAGTATCTCAAGTTTAATAGATTTGATTTAGGGTTTATAAATCGAATTTTTGGGACTTGATTTTCATGGGTTGTTTAAGTTTGATGTGGCACATTTTCCACATGGCATCTACCTGGAAATCGAGTTTTTAAGACTCGATTTACATCTAAAAAGAAAACAAAGAAAACCACAGCTGACCCAAACACTGACAATTCTCAGCACCCCAAAATCACATAAACAAAATCCAAATTTCTTTCAAATTTCAAATACCAATATGCCTTCGATTCCCGAAGAGCCATTGCTAGCTCCAAACCCGGACCAGTTTTGCATGTTCCCGATTTAGTACCCGGAGATCTGGGAGATGTACAAGAAGGCCGAGGCCTCGTTTTGGACCACCGAGGAGGTCAATCTCTCTGGCAACGTTCGTCATGGTCCGCAACAACCTCGCCTAGCGCTGCCCGTGGTCCGAGCTTGTCGACCCAGGTCACGCTGGCCTGGGTCACGCGGCCAGGTTGCGCTGGTCTAGGTCAGCTTGATTTGATTTTGTTCTTGGGTTTTTTGGGACTTGGAAGTTTGAGAAAGGAGAGTGGGAGAAGAACTGAATCTGGGTCTCCACTCTCCAGACACTTGAAACTTGAAAATATTTGTACTGTGGATGTAAATCGAGTCTTAGAGACTCGATTTACAGGTGGACACCACGTGAAAAAAAGCACCACCTCGGACCCGATTAAAACATGAAAGCCGACCCTCAAAAACTCGATTTATAGTCTAAAATCGAGCCTCTTAACCTCGAGATGCTAGTAAAAAATATAGTTTGAAAACTTAGCCTACTAATTATAATGTTTGAAAATTAATGTTAATTTCCTGTTTTGGCCATAGTTTGCTAAGTCACCTTGGTGCTCCTCCATTGCACAAGCATGACTGGTTAACGAAGTTAAATTGTCCGGTCAACCAATTCACTTAATTGTTTCAATAATACAAGTTTCTTTTTTCTCCTCCTTTATTTTTATTTATTTTTTTTTTTGTAAAAACTAAATAAAAAATAATAACTAGATTATTTATGTACCAAGGAAATGGATCCTTGATCTTGTTGGAACTTTAATTATTGATTTCAATGCTATCAAGTTTCATTTATTTTTTCTTTTTGGTAGAAACTAACTATAAAAAATTACTATTTTATTTATTTAACAAGGAAATAGATTCTTGATCTTGTTGGAACTTCAATTATTGATTTCAATGTTAGGTGTTTCGTTTATTTTTTTCTTTTGGGTAGAAACTAAATCAAAAGAATTAATATTTTATTAATTTGCCAAGGAAATAGATTCTTAGTCTTGTTGGAACGCATAAATCCCACCGTTTGGATGTATGTACCAAGATATAGCTATTTCCCAAATATTGCTTAGATAATATTTAAAATTTGTTTCCCTGACTTGAGAGAGAGAGAGAGTAACAAAATATCATATTCATAGTGGGTTTGGCTGGCCTTGTCTATATAAAGAGGGGGTTTGAACAATATGATAGTACAGTTTTTGGTTCACAACAAGTTCCCTCTCAAAGTTAAGGCCAACCAGTCCAACCTCTGTTCTTCTCTACCTTGTTTGACTGCCATATCTCACATAGGTTTCTCCAAATTTCTTTCAAAAGTACACCCTCTTGGCTATCTAGGTAAGCAGTAAGCCCAATATTTTGCTCTCTCTCTCTCTCTCTTTCTCTACCATGTTTATGGTGAAATGGGATCATGAAGGTATCAAAACTTTTTCATGTATGAACCATATAAAAATGGTCATGAAGTTATATAAAAGAGTTTTTTCATGTATGAACCATCTGAATAATTCTCATGCATGTATATCAAAGAGTTTTCAGGTATGAACCCTTTAAATAATGGTCAAATAATCTTGGTCCTATATATACACAAAAAACTAACTTTTGGAAATTCTAATCCACTTAAAAAAAAACTTGATGCTAAAGTTTTGTGTTGGTTATTAGTTATGAGTATGACTATATATATGATTTATTAGTACTTGACTACAATAGTTGCATGCAACAGTGAAGAGGAGAGATCTAAGTGGTATCAATTTCATCAAATCTTGATTGAAAGAAGTTATTAGAAAGGATGTGGAAGCTCAAGGTAGCAGAGGGTGGCAATGACCCTTACATCTACAGCACCAATGACTTTGTTGGAAGGCAGATATGGGAGTTTGATCCTGAAGCTGGTACTCCAGAAGAGAGAGCTGAGATTGAAGAGGCTCGTCAAAATTTCTACAGGAATCGCTACCAAGTCAAACCCAGTGGCGATCTACTTTGGCGAATGCAGGTCCATACATCTACATCTCTCTCTACCCATCCTATCAATTCCAAAAATATTTCTTACTATTTCATCAAATAATCAAAGTAGTTTTTGGGTTAACTTATCATGGGGTGGAAGATTTGGAAGCCCTACTAGTTTTGCTATATGTGCTATTAGTTACATGTATTAGTCTTAGAATATGGTTCGTGTTCAATGCCTTTTTGCACGGAATACGCTATGATGTGAACACATATCCTAAATTAGATATGTGTTGGAATGAGTAATGTCCAATGCTAAAAAGGCACTGAACACAAGTTTTACCTTTAACTTTGTAGATTACAATATTACACACATAGCATGACCTTACTTTATGATTAGTCAACGTTTGATTTACCTAAAAGTTAAACGAACCAAATACTTTGAAATTTCCTTATGATCAATTATGCGTTGATTGTACTAAAAACCCTGAAGCAGGCTTCTTAGACTTGGAGCCAAATTAGAGATTAGACTATTTATTAATGGTGGTTTAAGATGCTATAGTTTGGTATGATATATTATATGTATATGGAGTTTCTTTTAAGAGATCAATTTTTTAAATAAAAAACCTTAAATAATAGAAATACAATAACAAAAAAAAAAAAAAAAGAATTCAAAATGTTTGGCTGATTACTGCATACTTTACATTTTGAAAGAAAGAAAAAATTGATTTTTTTAGCATTTATTAACAAAGTCTTTTTATAATAATAATAATAATAATAGGCTTTTGTTAATGAATGTTCTAAGACAGTATTTAAGGTACATTAAATCCTTTATTAAATTATATTTTTATACATTTTTTAAAACATAAAGCCAATACATCTAAAAAAAGCATACACAATCACAATAAATTTATATGTGTAAGTTAATAAGTTATTAAAAATTGTATTTAATTTTTTTCTTTATTGAAAAATATGCATTCTATCTTAAAATTAAATATTGATTAATTTTTATCGTCTGTCTTTAAAATACTTATTATAAGGGACCATAATAATATTGGAAGTCTTTGGATCAAACAAACATTCTTCTCTTTAAATTTCAGTCACACACATATTGCGTGAACATTTAATTTTGTGTTTGGAACTTGCACGGAAGGTGTAAAAATGTTTAACTATTTCATATTTAACAAACTGTTGGTTCAATTCACACCGTCTGTGTGAATGGGTTGTTGGGGTTAGCATTTCTTTTTCTCACGTCACTGGTGATTTATATCCTTCATACTTATTCATATGCTACAATGATTACTTTGGGGAAAACCTTTCACTTTCTCTGTGACCAGTGTTCACACAGAAGGAAACCACTTATGCTTTCCGACGAAGTTACGTCAAATCAATTTTCTATGAAATGAATGTCGACTTGGTTATTTACCCAAAAAAACAAAAAAAAAAAAAGGTGAAAGAATGTAGACTTGGTCAGAGATGACATGCCTAAATATTTAGGGGATTTTTTTAAAGTCACTTTGTAGAGCCACAGTCACCACCACTACTACCAACCAACTTGATAATTTTATATTATATAATTTTTCTTTTTGATAATTATTCATTCCGTCACATTTTGTTTGTTCTCTATTCTATTTTAGGATGTCTCAAAATATTATCATGTTTTTAAAAATAAAAGTCATTAATTTACTAATATTCTTATTATACCCCTATTTTATTAATAATTCAATTTTTTGATAAATTTATTTAAAAGTAGTTTTGAAAACTTATACATTTTTAAAAAGTAGACAAAATAATAAATGATATTCCTTTAAAAAGTTTGACTTTTCAAATAGAACAAACAAAGTAGGATGAGGGAGTATAAATTTGTAACATAAACTCTATATAAACTCCAGAGTGGTTGGTTTAAATATTGAATGTTTTTATTAAAAACATGAGAAAATATGAGTCACACGTTGGAATCCACGGGGTTGGTGGTCAAAAAAGGAATACAAATTTATGATGGAGTTTGGCCAATGGTGGGGAATTGATTTCTTTCCTAGTAATCTTTTAAATTTGACTTGACCAAATCCATGGATGGGGGTGGGGCAAAGTCACAAAACCACATGAGTAAATTCCCCATTCCCCGCTAACTCGTTCACACATTGTGAAAACTTAGAACAATAATAATAAATAAAAATTTGTCACATTGCTTATACCATAATGGTCGGCCATTATGTGGTATGTTCACTATGTTGTCTTTGTACCCATATCTATTGGGGTTTTCTTTGGATACAAATAAGTTTGACCCTATCCAAAAAAAAAAAAAGTTTGCCAATTTCCACTTTCATGGATTGGTTTTCATTTTTGTTTGTTTGTTTTATCCGTATGGCATTCTAGGCAGCATAAAATAGTTTTTATTTATTTATTTATTTTTTTACTGTTAGTCATATTACTATTTTATATTAATTACGTATCAGTAGAGACTATTTTGACATAATACAAAAAGATTAGAAGCTGACATATTGGGAACCTTAAATACAAAATTGATACATAGCGTAGAAGGTTTGTCACTAGGGACAGAAATAATAATTTACCTTAGTAATATTAGCCTATACACCCACCACTTCTTCCTTTTCATATGCGTTCGATCATTGGGAATATTTTGATGGCTTTCGCAATAGTCAACAGACTGCAGAACCGTATAATATATTATACTCAAATTAACTAGTCAATTGGACTTAGTATTCTTTTGACTTCATTTCCTTTAGAAACTAGTATGGTCTCAATTATTTTTTTAGTGCTCATGTGAATGGTCAAAAGGATGTCATTGCTTACGTTTTTAACTGGTGGACAACCGTACTTGTTATTCTTCTGCTTTAGTTTCCTTCGAAAAAAAAAAAAAAAAAAAAAAATAGCATGGCAGCATTAGTAATGGTGGTGCTAAAAAGCTATATTGCTATTTTTAGCACCATCAAATACAAATTTATGGTTAAATTGGTGGAGCCAAAACCAAATAATTTGGCTTCACCACAGCCAAAAGTGGCTGTGCATGGTAGCTCATAAGTAAAAAAAAAGAAATATATTATTAAATTGTGTGTTTACACTACTTTATATTAAATATATTGATTTATTCATGTATTCACATTGCTTTATAGTGAATACATTATTTTATTGTATTGAATATATTATTTTATTGTGTTAAAAACTAAAATAAATCTACTGATATTTGGTGTTTTGTAAAGTGAAAAGGTAAGATAAATAAAGTAGATTTTTGTGGAGTGCTAAATTTTTGGCTCCAATGTGGATGCTGCTTTTGTGAATTAGTCAAATTGGGGGACCTAATTCCTAGCATTCAAGAAGCATACTCCTTTCTCTTTGGTCAATTTGATTTTGGAACAAACACACACCACTTCCAAATGCCTTAGTTATTATGTGTATGCAGGATCAAATTTAATGGTGACATATAGTTGGTGAAATTTGTGTCTACTAAATTAAATTATTAGTGCAATGAAGCTACTTTTGCTGTTTGTTATAGGAAATGAAATTCTACTTGTGGATACATGATAATCTATGAAGTTTCAAAATTTGATGATATTTGATTATAATGCTTAATAAATTTGTTGACACTGAGGTCATCTTTCTTTGTCAAAATAATTGCAGTTTTTGAGAGAGAAAAACTTTAAACAAACAATTCCCCCAGTAAAGATTGAGGATGGAGAGGAAATCACATATGATAATGCGACAGCTACATTGAGGAGGGCTGTCCATTTCTATTCAACCTTGCAGGCTAGTGATGGCCATTGGCCTGCCGAAAATGCTGGCCCATTGTTTTTCCTTCCCCCCTTGGTGAGTTTTATCATTATCATCTATTACTATCATTGTGAAACACACATTTTGGCTTACTTGTTTACAAAATATACACCAATAGAAACTTTTTCTTATTCTGAACTAAATCATCATGAAAATAAACAAATTATAGCAAATCATGCTTATTGATACAATATCTTCTGGTTCGTGCAATGTATACTCCTAGAGCATCTTAGATTGATTTGACTATGAATTATATATTGTTTCCAATACACTGCAATTAGATTATAAGATGCATGCTTGTGACTTAGTATAGTTTTCGGATTGATTCAATTGCTAATTGTCTTGTATTTAATCCAAAAAAATGCAGGTATTTTGTATGTACATTACAGGACATCTTAATACTGTATTCCCTGCTGAGCATCAAAAAGAAATCCTTCGATACCTGTATTGCCATCAGGTACATATGCTTGGAAGCTTTAAATGTTAATAGTAAAGACAGAATCAAAGTTTTAGCTAGATTTGTTTCTTCCCTTTTTTCTTGTAGTTCAAACTTTCCTTTATAACAACTATGTTGTAAATTTTGTATATTATTAGAACGAAGATGGTGGCTGGGGATTCCACATAGAGGGCCATAGCTCGATGTTTTGCACAACTCTTAGTTACATTTGTATGCGTATGCTCGGGGAAGGACCTGAGGGTGGCAAGGACAATGCCTGTGCAAGAGCAAGAAAATGGATCCTTGATCATGGTGGAATAACACACATACCTTCTTGGGGAAAGACATGGCTTTCGGTATGACCATGTTCAGTAAAATTCAAATCTCAATAGACTTGCACACTAAAAATAATTTGTACTGTAAACTAAAATCTAATCATACTCGTATTACCAATTCGGAAATAAATAGGTTAGGTTTCAAATATGTACATTTTGGATGATAACTATTATATGATAAATAACTCAATTATGCAATGTTCCTTTATTCCAGATACTTGGTCTGTTTGAATGGACTGGAAGCAATCCAATGCCCCCAGAATTTTGGATCCTTCCTTCATTCCTTCCCATGCATCCAGGTTTGTACAATATCTACTTATTGCTTCTATTTGAATTAGTCATCTCTACTTAAAGTTGCTACTAAAAAGTTTTACTGGTTCGTATTTTTTTGAAATTTCATAATAAAACTTGCAACATTAAAAATGCTTATTTTACTAGTAGCTTACCAATTGCTTTGCCCCTAAAATGTAGCCAAAATGTGGTGCTACTGTCGGATGGTGTACATGCCCATGTCATACCTATATGGGAAGAGGTTTGTTGGCCCAATTACACCTCTCATTCTTCAATTGAGGGAGGAGCTCTACAATGAACCTTATAATGAAATTAACTGGAAGAGCGTGCGTCATCTATGCGCGCAGGTGAGTTTGCCTTAATTTTCTCCTCGTGGTTGATACTTGTTTTTTTTTTTTTTTTTGGTAGACATGTTTTTAAATATTTCTTCCAATGCATGATTATGTAAAACTATTATTACAGGAGGATATCTACTATCCCCACCCTTTGATACAAGATTTGCTTTGGGATAGTCTATACATATTCACTGAGCCTCTTCTCACTCGTTGGCCATTTAACAAGTTGGTCAGAGAGAAGGCTCTTCAAGTAACAATGAAGCACATTCATTATGAAGATGAGAATAGTCGATACATTACTATTGGATGTGTGGAAAAGGTAATGTAACTTTAGAATCAAGAAAAGCAATGGTGAGCATCTACTTAGGCTATGAAACAGTTTTCCTAATGTCATATGCTTTGAACAGGTTCTATGTATGCTTGCTTGTTGGGTTGAAGATCCAAATGGAGATTATTTCAAGAAGCATCTTGCTAGGATCCCAGATTATATATGGGTTGCTGAAGATGGAATAAAGATGCAGGTTAGTAGTTATATTTAGCAAAACAATTGTAGATTTTTGTTCCCTCTGTTGAAGATTTACATTTCACTTTATATTGAACTGTGTAAGAAGACATTCCCTAAATTGTTCTATTTTAGGGTTGGCTATGTACACCAATATATACATTTAAACTTCAGCATAAGCCTAACCCATGGTTTTCTGGTTTTAAGTTTACAAGTGCTGAGGTACCTTGCAATAAAATAAGTGCTTGCTAATTTTGATATTTTGTATGCAGAGTTTTGGTAGTCAAGAGTGGGATACTGGTTTTGCCATTCAAGCATTACTTGCTAGTAATCTTGTTGATGAAATTGGACCTACACTCGCAAGAGGACATGACTTCATAAAGAAATCTCAGGTTTGCTTCTCAATTCTTTTACCATCTCTAAACCTTAATAATTAAGCATACCTTTTAACCTTTTTTCTTTTATTTAATATATATATCCTGAATTCACTCAATCTAATTATTGTAATTTCGATGAAAAATTAAAAAGGTCAAAGACAATCCTTCTGGGGACTTCGAAAGCATGTACCGTCACATTTCCAAAGGATCGTGGACCTTCTCTGATCAAGATCATGGATGGCAAGTTTCTGATTGCACTGCAGAAGGTTTGAAGGTAATTTACTTTGTTTACATGATTTAATAAATTCAAGTATTTCACCTCATCCATAATCACTGTGTTCCTCACCAAATTTAATCTATTTCACAGTGTTGCTTGCTTTTCTCAATGATGCCACCAGAGATTGTTGGTGAGCAAATGGAACCAGAGAGGTTCTATGATTCTGTCAACGTCCTACTTTCTCTACAGGTAAGGATTAACTTAGCTAATGTTGTATCTTCAAGAATACTAATTGTGCACTTGTGAGCATGAATAGGAAATCCAGATTGCCCTTGGTTTTACTACGGAACTAAAATTGTTCAACTACATGAAAATTACTTTTCCAAATGCAATAGGTTTTATTTTCTAAAGCTTATTCTCCTAACCTTTTACCAATCCAGTTGTAGCTACCATTACATTTGAACAATATGATAAAACTCTAAAGGCTTTTGAAACTCACTTTGCACAAACCGTGGAAGCTTTATTTCCCTCTAGTACATTGTTTATTTCTTAAGTATTTCACTTTGTTCAGATCAATAAGCTTTATTCTATGGCTTAATGTAGAGTAAAAATGGTGGTTTAGCCGCATGGGAGCCAGCAGGAGCATCAGATTGGTTGGAAGTAAGTAATTAACTCAGCAAATTGAATTGACCTTGAAATATTCTTTTGGAAATACTTTGAAACTATCTAATTGCCTTTAAATTCACTCATTGACATATATTAATGGTATATTATTTTTCTTTTCTCCCCCTCAGATGCTTAATCCAACTGAATTCTTCGCGGATATTGTTATTGAGCATGAGTATGTTGAATGCACTGCATCAGCAATCCAGGCTTTAGTTTTGTTTAAAAAATTATATCCCGGGCATAGGAGAAAAGAGATTGAAAACTTCATTAAAAATGCGGCACGCTTCCTTGAAGACATACAAATGCCAGATGGTTCATGGTTTGTTCCTCCACTGGTTTATTAGATATGTTTGAAATGATTGGTGTTTATAAATAAGAAGTATTACGGAAGGTCACTTACATGATAAAGCATTTTGACAGGTATGGAAATTGGGGAGTTTGCTTCACTTATGGTTCATGGTTTGCACTTGGAGGTCTGGCTGCTGCTGGCAAGAGTTACAACAATTGTCCAGCTATGCGCAAAGGTGTTGACTTCCTACTTAGAACACAAAGAGATAATGGTGGTTGGGGAGAAAGCTATCTTTCTTGCCCAAAAAAGGTAAATGCTTCGACATGGAATGTGCTTCTTGATAAATTTTCATAGTATCTTTAATTCCATCAGTGTTTTTAAAAGTTCAACCATCTTTAACAACACACACCACATTGTTTCCCAAATAGTTATGAAGGGTAAAATTTTGGTCAGCTAAGTTATTGTGGATCAAGAAGTTAAAGATTTCTTATTGTTTTGTACTGATGAGAATTTGTAGATACTAGATAATTTTGATAAAAAGTTCTCTGTCCTTTATTATATAGGAATATGTACCTCTAGAAGGCAACCGATCAAATTTGGTGCATACTGCATGGGCAATGATGGGTCTTATTCATTCCGGACAGGTCAGTTAGTAGTCTGAAAAAGTAGCATTATACCTCTCATTCTATCTTTTCATATGCTTTTATTTCATAACTCTGATATTAAAACCTTATTTGTGATAGGCTGAAAGAGACCCAACACCTCTTCACCGTGCCGCAAAGCTGATAATAAATTCTCAAATGGAAGATGGGGATTTTCCTCAACAGGTACATATCTTTAATTTACATATATAGCTCCAAACAATCAAAAAATGAAAAAGATAATAATTGATAATAAAAAAAAGAAGAAGAAAGGAGATTGACATGTTACACTATGAACACATTTAGCCCCGAAAAAATAATCTATATGGGTGCTAGGTAATTGAAACAATAATTTTGCCTCAAAGAGGTTGGAAGAGAAAGACAAAGTAACAAAACAATATGGAAGTATATATGCTTGAATAGTGCTAGTGTTTATAACAATTTATCTCATTTTTATGGCAGGAAATCACTGGAGTGTTCATGAAGAACTGCATGTTACACTATGCGGCATACAGAAATATATATCCATTGTGGGCTCTTGCAGAATACCGCAAGCGTGTCCCATTGCCATCAAGAAACGCTTAAGTGAAGCAGTGAATTTTGTTGCTCAAGAAATATATGAATGACAAGGATATAAAATCCAGTAGTGAATTCTCTTACCATTGTGTAACCTTTTTTTTCTCCCTTCCCTAAGGGGCTATTTATGTTTGTATAGAAATTTAAATACACTGGATAAAAATGAGAAGTTCTTCCTTCCATGTGTAGAAGCAAGGCTTGCATAATGTTGTATCACTGGATAATAAAGTAAATGAGAAATTCTTCCATGTATTATACCAAGCTTTTGCTCTTAAACTCTGTGCACAATGAAACTACTTCTTTTCAATTATTCCATGGTAATAGACTCAATCTATGGTTTGAACTTTGAATATCCCTGATTTAATTTTCTGAGAGCGCCTAGTATGAGTCTTGGCTATTGATGTTGTAGAAAAGGCACCTATTACACTATTGCAATACATGAAATTGCATTAAGGGAGCCTTGGCCTTCCTACCAATCACTCTGTTGTCTGTTTCTCTCTCCTGCTTGTAGTTGCTTTTTACTTTAAAACAATTTGATTCAGAATGTTTGTTATGTACTGTTCTTCAGTTTTAAAAGCAGATTTGAATCGATGGATGGTTAAAGTCCAAACAAATGAAAACCATGGTACTCTGTTTCTGGCCTATTGTAAACCATATATACTGGAGTTTCCAAAAGTGAAGTCATTTATTTGTATGGGCACTGCTTATTACACACAATGTGTGTTGTAACATACTGTGTTTTCATAAACTAAAATTTGAGTTTA
Source organism: Quercus lobata (assembly GCF_001633185.2). Lineage (NCBI taxonomy): Eukaryota > Viridiplantae > Streptophyta > Magnoliopsida > Fagales > Fagaceae > Quercus > Quercus lobata. The sequence continues at coordinate 85,694,401 of NC_044908.1, forward strand.
ACTCACAATTTCAGTTATTGAAACACACTGTCTAACAGATTTTTCCTTATTTATATCTATTTAAATTCACACACTAGCTTTGAATTACCATACTTCGAGAGAGAGGCTCTCAGCACTTAAGCACTTAAGCACAAACGTGCACACAAGCCCTCCTTGGTTCTGCCGCGAGTGTATACTCTTTGAATATTTTTTCCCCTTGGTAATAATTTTATTTTAGCAAAAAAATTATGCATGAAGATACTATGAAATTAATCACCAATATGTTGTTATAACCATCAAATTATCAAAAAAATGAAAATACTCTTCATGACAAATACATGAAGATAGCATTATACAATAGTCGTGGCATGATGATTCATTAAGCAATGCATTCAAAACTAATTATAACTTATCAATTATGATATGACCATCACTTTTCGTTACTATAATTTTACACATTTTTAAAACTAAATGTAACTTATATTAGAAAATACATAATACAAACATCCTAAATGGGGACATCATTTATTTATTTTTAGTTTATACTTACCCATAAGTTAATATAGTATTCAAGGGCAGGTTGAAGGGTCTAGTTCACAAATGTTATTTGACAAAAATATTAATGTGATAACAAATGTTATTTTTAGTTTATACTTACCCATATTTTATTTCACAAAAATATTAATGTGATAACAAATTTGATTGATGTTATTTTCAACAACAAACCACTTCTATCACATTGGAATATACTACTTATCATAGTTTATTATTTTACATCAATTTATTGTTAATTTTTTTTAGTTATGTTTACTAATTAGGGTTTGAAATTTGGTCAAATTCGGTCCAATTTGGTCCAATGAGGTGTACTTCAGTCCATTTTGGTCCTCTTCAGTCTAGTTTGGTCCATTCAGTCCATTTTGGACAATTTTAGTATACTTTGGTGTACGTACTGAAGAATAAGAAAAAACAAGTTTAGGTTGAGACTTGAGAGTACTATCAATTATTTGAGTAATATCATAATTATATAATAAGTTTTGATTATCATGATAATCTCCTTAAAAGAATATGAAATTTGAAACTTAAAAATTTTAGTTGTACCAAAATAAATTAGGAAAATATAATTCATAATAAAAATAATTATAAGAATATGGACCATTTCAAAAAAGAATAATATCAATAAAAAACATCAAAAAAGATAAAATTATATGTTTGTAAAAATATAGAGATAGAAATTATTTTTAGAAATTATTTAATTTTTTAAAATTATCTACAGTAAAATAATTTAGACAATAATTATACATTATACCACATATCTTAAAATAATTATATATTCTTATGCATGATGTAGGTCCACGACTAGTTTTCCATAAAAGTGGTATCAAAGTTTTCATAAATGATTCATAAAAACACTCATTAATCAATGAAAAAATATTGTAAACTTGGAACTACATACAATATTTTGACATAACCAAAGCAATATTATCGTATTATTATTATTATTGACATAACAATAATCACAATAGTTTTAGAGTCTATTTCGAATTGGCTACTGGAAGGAGTTAGGTCACATCTAATTCTATTTTGTGATTTCCTCATTTTGACATTCTGTTTTTTCCTTGTGTGCTTTTTAGGTTAGCTTTTTAGATATGTTTCACGTTGATACCTGTGAAGCATTCTCTCACCTTCCCACCCCACGTGAATAACTTCTTTTTTTTTTGACTAAGAAGATAGATGAATAACTTCTTTCTCAATTTGGCTTCTATGAGTGTTTTTTTTTTTTAATTGTTCTTTGTTCATTATTTAGGCAGCCATATCATTTTTAAAATATTTTCACAACAAATTATATGTGTTAAGTTGTTATTAGTTCTAATTTGAACTCAAATGTTAAAAAAAAAGAAAAAAAAGAAAAAAAAAAAAGAACTATGACTTTGAGTCACACTTATCGCTCAAGAAGGAGTCAGGCCAGATCTATTTCTATTTTGTGATTTCCCCATTTTGCTATTTTGTTTTGTCCATGTGTGCTTATTAGAGTAGCAGTATTGGTAGTGCTAAAAATTTAGCAATTTGGCACCACAAAAGACTACATTATCTATTTTACCATATCACTTTACAAAACACCCAGTATTAGTGATTTCATTTTAGCATTCAATACAATAAAATAATACAAACAATACAAGAAAATAATATATTTACTACAATAAATAACAATCACACCACCAACACAATAAAATAATATATCTTTTAATAAAATATATATTTTTTTTAGCATCTGAGATGAAGTGTACTTGCAAAGATAGTTGAACACTATAACTTAATAGCCAAATTTTTTGGCTTTCTCTCCACTTATGCAAGAGCATTTTTTTATATTTAGTTGGTAAATTTAGCATTTTAGCAATTTGCCTCCCGATACTAAACTCTTCAGGGAGCTTCTTAGATATATTTCACATTATCACACATGTGAAACATTTATCTCACTTTCCCACCTAGGTGAATAGATTCTTTTTAAATTTGCTTTTTATGTGTTAAATTATTATTATTATTATTTAGGTAGACAGTAGATACATATAACATATAGTTGTTTCTTAGATATATTTCACACTATCACACATGTGAAACATTTATCTCTTTTTCCCACCCAGGTGAATGGATTCTTTTTAGTTTTGTCTTTTATGCAATAACTTTTTATTATTAATTTTTTTATTATTTAGGTAGACAGTAGATACATATAATATGTAGTGGTTAGACTACCTAATAACTTGTTATAGAATTTATATTTTGAAAATCTTACCGTTGAATCACATGTTTTATACTAATGTTATACTATCCAATAACCTATTAAAGAATTCATAATTTTTTTACTTACTAATAATCACTCATTATATAAGAAATTTGTAAAAAATGATTGTAATTCTAGCATTTTTCTCATTTTAAAGACTATAAAAAATTTATAGATCTAAAGTTTAAAACAAAATATACAAGCCTAAAAAAATTAGCCCTACAATAGAAATTAGATTCTGCAAAATGTCTAAACAAGGCCCAAGCCCGCAAAAACATTTAGGGTTTCATTCTAACTTGTTCACATATAAAAGGGAAACCCTAGTTATGTTTTGGAGACTTTTGGAAGACTTGTGTGTTACTCTTTGTGAGATTTGAGAGGTCTTGTACCTTCTAACTACACAAGAATCTACCAGAACAAGATTTTCAATCAAGCGGTGGTAGAACCTAGTTGCTGCTACAAGATTATTACTATTGGTGATCTAAAACCTTTGAGTTGAATCTCAATGTCACAAGCAAGGGTGCTTGTGTTGCTGTAAATTCAAGGAGAGAAGGAGTCTGTGGACTCTGAGATTGCACGTGGTCATGTCAGTAAGTTACTACATGAGGTAGTAATAGATTTAGGGTTAAATCTTTTGTAAAAATTTATATTCTCTTATAGTGGATTTACTTTACTTTGAGGATAGTTAGCTCAAATCCTTCCTAGGTTTTTAACTTGAAATGATTCGTTTCATCGGTTTTCTTAGGTCATCATATCATAATGTTATTTATTTTTCCGCTTTTGTGCATGATGTGATATATGCTTGTTTAGTCTAGATCTGAATAATAAACCTAATAATCACTTGGTTAATTAATTAAGTTAAACAATTTGATTTAAGAGGTCTAAATGAACAAACAAAAACACACACACACACACACACACACACACACACATATATATATATATAGAGAAGAGAGAGAGAGAGAGAGAGAGAGAGGAGAGAGAGAGAGAGAGAGAGAGAGAGAGAGAGAGAGAGGTTGGGTTCAAGTTACATCTGGTGTAACTTTAAATAATGTTACACTACCTAATAACTTGTTGTTAAATTCATATTTAGAAAATATCACTGTTAGATTATACATGTTCTATACTAATGTTATACTACCTAATAATTTGTTATAGAATTTATATATATATTTTTTTTACTTACTAATAATCATTCATCATATCAGCAATTTGTAAAAAAAATTTGTAACTCTAGCATTTTTCTCATTTTAAAGACTATACAAAAATTTATAGATTTAAAATTTAAAACAAAATATACAAGCCTAAAAAAATTAGCCCTACAACAAAAATATCCAACCAATTGTACCAAAACAAACGACTCGGTCCTTTAAAAAAAAAAAATTTTAAATTTGTTCTCACACAGCATCTAAGATTTGTCGTGAAAAAAAAAAAATATTATTGTTTTCATTTAGTTGCCTTTTCATCCTACCAAACAACTACAACAACAACAAGTCTTTTTGTTTTTGTTTTAATAATCAACAACAAGAATTCAACAACAACAAAAGAAATAACCAAAAAAAAAAAAAAAAAATACAACAACAACAGTATTCTGTCAATCTTCTGAAATAGAAAAGAAAAGAAAGTATTCTTTCAAAACAAATGGAGTCTCATGTTTTTTAAGGTCTCTTGGATTATATTACTCATTTCATTTTTAACGTTTCACTTTCTCATGTTAACCAAAATCAATATTAAGGAAACTATTATAATATATTGGATTAAATAAATTATCTTCTTGAATAAATCAACCGGACTAAGATTCATACAAACTTTTCAATACCGAGGTGCTGAGTTACTGAATCACCACGGAGAGAAGAAGATGGAATAACTCTAAAATTGATATTTAAGACGTAGCTTATGCAGTGTAGATCACCGCTTCTGTTACATATAAATGGAATCAAACACATCGAAATGACGTTATAGATAGCTTTAACAAATAGAATATGCACGAATTCGCAAATCTCAATATATATAGTTTGCATAAAAATAGAGATTGCCCAACATGAAAATCTTTAGGCTGGCATTCAGGTGTAAGAATCCTTGAAACTAGAGTGGCAGTAAGAGCATTGATTGGCTGGGTGCACATTTAAATTTCTTAGCAAACAATTTTAGTTATTTTATTTTTATTCTTGTATACTCCCTGCCAATTTGCCAAATACATCAATGTCAGTGCATTGATTGCTTCTGCATGCCTGACCAAATTTTAAAAGAAAATGTGTGTTAAAATATTTACTATTTTTAAAAAGAAAAAAAAAAGGTTTAATCTCACATTGAAAAATGAGTGTGAGGTATAGAGGTTTAAAATTTGTACTGTGTATCTAAGAGCTAAGCTTTTTTGGATATACATTACTGTCAGTTTGTTTAAAATTTTCTCTCCTCTCCTCTTGTGTGTGTTAAAATACTTAGTATTCTAGAAATAGAAAAACAATTTACAAGAAAAAAAATATAGAATATAAGGTTTTACTAATGTGTGCTCTTAGGGTATATATTAGTAACTTATTTTAGAAATTTTTTATGGAAAAATGAAAAAATGATTAATTGTTTTGATAATTTTTTCAATTCTCTATAAAAACTTTTTCAAAATAAATGATTAATGTATGGCCTATGGGCATACATTGACCGCATCTTAGAACATATTGCCTAAATCTTAAGTTAGTTGCAAACGTGGACCGTCAGTTACTAAACATTACTTATTCCAAATTCAACAATGTGATACGGAAGAAATTCCATTTATTGGTTGCCTTCATGGTTGATTTTATTGGAAAGTAGCATTTTCAAAGTAGGGCCGGCTTTTTCTTCCACTTTTTTTTTTTCTTCTTCCACTTTTGGTATAGATAGATTAACCCAAAAAAAAAAAAAAAGTCATATTTCCTCTTATTAATTAATTAATTCATGTAGGTCAAGGTTCACTTGTGTGACAATGTTATCATGTCGTTTGTCAATAATCCATTGTTTTTTATATACCATGTTCTGTCTTAGTTATTTATGATATCAATGCATTAAGAAAAATACATACTATAGAATAATGTAGCTCACACCAAAATTGACTGCAAAATTGTGAAAATAGTACAATTATTACGGTCAAGGAAATGTGTTATTACGGATTGTATTTGTATATATAGTCAAGAATACACATACTATTTTTCCTATATAAACTCCCATATTGCATTTGCAAAAGCGTGCCTCTAAAAACTATTGCCTAAGCACAAACTATCTTCATCAACTATGGAGCTTTTCTTCCTTAGTGGTGTCATCCTCTTTGCTTTCATTGCTTCTCTTTCTGTTGTATTCCTTCTCTACCACAAGTCCTATGCTTCACATCCTAATCTTCCAAGGGGGAAGATGGGCTTACCTTTCATTGGTGAGAGCCTTGAGTATCTCTCCACTGGAAGAAAAGGTCACCCAGAAAAGTTCATATATGATAGAATGGCTAAATTCTCTTCCGAAGTCTTCAAGACTTCAATCTTTGGAGAGCCAGTGGTTGTTATGTGTAATACGGCCGGAAACAAGTTCTTATATTCCAATGAAAACAAACTTGTCACAGCTTGGTGGCCAAGTTCTGTGAACAAAATCTTTCCCTCCTCTCTACAAACATCTTCCAATGAAGAATCCAAGAAGATGAGAAAGATGTTGCCAAACTTCATGAAGCCAGAGGCCTTGCAAAGATATATAGGCATCATGGACACTATTGCACGAAGACACTTTGAGGCTGGTTGGGAAGGGAAGCAAGAAGTGACTGTGTTTCCACTTGCCAAGAATTACACCTTTTGGTTGGCCTGTAGGTTGTTCTTGAGCATTGAAGATCCAAAGCATGTTGCCAAGTTTGCTGATCCTTTCACCGTTTTGGCTTCTGGGATCCTTTCTATTCCCATAGATTTGCCAGGGACGCCCTTTAACCGTGCCATTAAGGCTTCAAACTTGATAAGGAAGGAGTTGAGGGCTATCATTAAGCAGAGGAAGATTGATTTGGCTGAGAACAAAGCATCTCCCACACAGGATATATTGTCACATATGTTGCTCGCCTCCGATGAGAATGGACAGTTCATGGCTGAGATGGACATAGCTGACAAGATTCTTGGTTTGCTAATTGGTGGCCATGACACAGCAAGTGCTGCTGTTACTTTTGTTGTCAAGTATCTTGCGGAGCTTCCCGAAATATACAATGAGGTCCTAAAAGGTGAACTTTCAATCACTTATCTTTCTTAATCCTATGATCTTTATTTATTTATTTATTTTTAAACTCTGTTTGTTTTGGCAATGATGTTTTTAAATAATGAGTCATTTTTTAAAAAACACTTTCTATAAAACTATATCATTTTCTTATATTTGGTAGCAACTTTAAATGAATTGAAAAATAATTTCCTAACTTCTCTAATTTAACTTAGAGATAGAGTTGTTTTCCAAAAAAATTAGTGGTAAACAATTTCTAAAAATAAGTCATATTTTTTATGTTGACTAGAGTCTGTTTGAGATCTACTTATTTTGCTGAAACTGAAAACTTTTTATTAAAAGTACTGTAGATAAAGGTAAAAGTTAACTAACATAGTACAATAAGATTCATGAATAGTACCGAAAAGTGCAATAGGGCCCATGAATAGTAGCAAAAAAAAGCTAAATAGTAAAATAAATTGGCTTTTTAATTTGGAGTCAAATGCACACTAAAGATACATTTCATTTGACTCATTTTTTCAGATGCTACAAAACATGAGAAAATATGGAAAACAATTTTTACACAAAATTTTTCATCGAAACAAACAGAGCAAATTGAGATATTTACACAAGGTTTTTCATCTAATTTCATAAAAATTTTAACAAATTTTAGAAATCTATAACAATGCTATAAACAAAGCAATTTCATTAATTTTTTTTTTCTCTTACAATTCATTGAGATTATTATTTTCACGTAAAGTCACTATTAATATTACTTTTATTGCACACAAATCACAACTTTTTGCCTTATTACCTTGACTATTGTGAAATTTGTTAGGTCATTAATCTTAATATTCTAAAAAGTAAGTAATATAATATTATTGATAGGAAAAAACAAAGAAAGGGGCGGACACTATAAATTGTTTTGTTTGTAAAAAGGTTTACAGTTTAACCGTGAACGTGCCATATAGTTTTGTTGCTGAAGTAGGTTCTTCGTTGGATCTCATATTTGAAAATAAATTTAATGGATGTTGTGTGTTGGATCATATACCAGAAATATAAATCTTCTGTCCTACTTTTTGCATTATACATCATACTTCATCGATCATAGTATGTCATATGATACAGTTTATTAATGAAAATTTCTTGTGGATTCCGTACATCATCGCTAACGCAATTAACCACCAAAATTTCTAGTGGACTTTGTTAGGAGTACTACCACTGAGACTCCCATTCAATTTTAACAATTTCTCACGAGTGAACTATAATTCAAAGAAAATGATAATTTTCCTACCTTTGTGGCTCGTTTTCTAATAAATTAAAAATAAAAAAGTAATTAAATGTTTAGATTGTTAATCATTGTTAACAATATATATTTACGTTTTTTATATTAAATAGAGCAAATGGAGATTGCGAAGTCAAAAGAACCAGGGGAGTTACTTAACTGGGATGACATTCAGAAGATGAGGTATTCATGGAATGTTGCATGTGAAGTGATGAGACTTGCCCCACCTCTTCAGGGTGCTTTTAGGGAGGCCATTAATGACTTTGTCTTCGCTGGTTTCTCTATTCCAAAGGGTTGGAAGGTTAGTATGTACATGCAATTTTTTTACAGCATGCACATGCACGTGTTTATGTAACTTGGCAAATATGTTCTTAACAAATTAAATAATAAGTCTGTGAACATATCATTTTTCAAAACGGTAATGGCATGATGTGATCAGTGCATAAAAAAATGGTTTAATAATGAACCTAAGTGAAAGTGATTTTGCTTAAATAATAACATGTCATGTTCCTGGTTGTGGAAAATGTCGGTATCCTTAACATTACTCTTTCAAGTCTTCACAAAATTTGGATATCTATATTTATAATAGCTTAACGTGTTAAATTTTTCTTAAATTTGCAGTTATATTGGAGTGCAAATTCAACACATAGGAACCCGGAATACTTCCCAGAACCTGAAAAGTTTGACCCCTCAAGATTTGAAGGGAATGGACCACGACCTTATAGTTATGTACCGTTTGGAGGAGGGCCTAGGATGTGTCCTGGAAAAGAGTATGCACGGTTGGAAATTCTAGTTTTCATGCATAATGTTGTGAAGAGGTTCAACTGGGAGAAGTTGCTTCCTGATGAGAAGATCATTGTGAATCCAATGCCCATACCAGCCAAAGGGCTTCCTGTCCGCCTTATTCCTCACATTGTTTAGGCCGTTGTTGCCTGAACCCTAATTCCACCATCTTACTGAATGTATGCATATAACTGAGGGTTTAATAGATACTCAAGTGCTACAGTAAAGAGGGGGGGGGGGGTATTATCAGTAATAATAAGGCATGCTGCTGCTGCTGCTACTATGTAACATTCTCAAAAGCAGAACCACAAAAATTTGCCTTGATTTACTTGCAGCTTCTCTTTCTTTCTTTCTTTCTTTATTATTGTTATAGATTTGTAGTATGTATGCAATGCAAATTGCTAGGTTTCCACTTGCCTATTGTGAAAGTTGTTGTATGATTGTTTGTGATGATTGAATGATGTGTGGATCATGAAAGAGAGAATACGTACAAAAGTTTACGTGGTTTCGTTTAATGGCCTACGTCCATAGTGAGTAAGCGCTTCACGGCTACATAATATAATAATCACTAACCCGTTCGATATATAGGATAGTTAAATAAAAAATATAAATATTTATTTTGCTTAAAGGTACTATAGCTTAGCTTAAAAAAAAAATGCTATGGTGATGACTTCACACAATGCTCAACTCCAATAAAATGTACTATTCACCACCAATATAATCTATGTTATCTTGCACATTTTTTTGGATAACAAACGGGTTGATAAAACAATCTATGCTAGAGGAAAGAGATAAACTCTTCCATTGACGGATGCATGATGAATGTCAACTTTCCCAACTTGTTTAGTGTTGTGATGTTTTCTTTCCTTTTCTTTTGCATTGCACTACATTGTGTAGTGTCCATCACAAAGGATTGTGCAGAACATCTCCAAATCACAGCTGTTTTGGTAGTCAGCCTATGCACATATCACAATGAGTAAATCCTACTTTGGATAGATATATTATACAATTATCAAATGGTTAAAATTAAGATGGAAATAAAGAAGAAAAGTTGCACCAGCCACAAACTCAGTTAAATTTCTCTTGAATAGAAATGGCTTAATAAAGTGTTATAAAAAATATTTTTGAGAAAGGGGAAAGAATACTTGCACTTGAAAATGAAAAATTGAATTTCTTAAGATTTTACATTAGCACCCCTTGATTTTTCTACAAATCTAATGCTTGATAATAGATCTACAAATTACATTTTCATATCCTCATCTTCTGCAAGATAATTGGATATAATTAAAAAAATTTCCAAACAAATTGCTCTTTCCTTTCCATTATGTTTTGCATATTTTCATCCTTATAAAGTTTAAGAAGTGCTTTGTGGTCACTACATAAAGAATGTATGCACAAGTTTAAAATCAGTAATAGAATCAAGGTTAATCATTAAAAAAAAAAAAAAAAACTGAAAATGCCATAAAAAGAATCAGTATGGATCATCTTAATGATCAACCTGCACGAATCACCAACAAAGGATCTTCCTGCAAGAATAACTAGCAAAGGATCTTCTTCATCAGCTTCCTCTTTCCAATTATTGGTAGCTCAAATGGGTAACTATGTGCAAGAAAATATGCAATTGTTAAGGTTGGATTGAAGCATTAAAAGATAGGCCCTATAGGAAGCATATTTCCAATATTTGGGTCCCAATGGTACAGGGCAAAGATGGTGACCTTTTACACAAAATGTTTTTTACTTATTTATTTTAATTACAGTGAACATTTTAAAGTTGTTAACCAATACAAAAACTTGTATCCAATGGTATATACCAAGTGGGTAAGCATCTCTCTTTCATTTAAAGCCCAATTTTTTTAAAGAAGTGTTAGGATCTAAAAGTTTAGAACAATTTGCAAAACGTGAGTATAAACTTGTCTAGATATAGATCTTAAATTCTATAGGGTATATTAGATAACGTTCAAGGTGCTTCAAGTTAGAATACAAGAATAAGAAAGCTATAGGTTCAAGGAATTCGAAATATGCCAAGCTTGATTGATCGAGTGAAAGACTCAACCAATCGAGACATGGATCTGCAAAATTTAATTAAAGCCCAGCAGTCCATTAAGCCCATCAATTGATTAGGGTTTCAAATCTAATTCACATAGTATTTAAAGGAAACTCTAAGGCACATTTTGTAGAGACTTTGGAGCTTCTCTTTTGAGATCAAAAAGGTTTTATGCCTTCTCTATTCAAAGTCACTATCGTAAATCTTCTACACATAATCTGAACCGATAGATCTGAAGTTACTGCTTTCTAGTTATCAAAGGTGCTATATCTAAACCTTCAAGGGTGGTCTTAGAGATATAGATTGGAGGTCTATGTGAGAGATTTAAAGGCGTGAACTGGAGTTTCATGTGAGAGCAAGTCCATATTAAAGAAGTTTGAGGGATTTAGAGCTCAGTTTAGTAGCCGTAGTTTGATTTACTACGAATTGGTTTTCTTGAACTGTAAATCTCAATTTGATATAGTGGATTGCTCTCTTGGGATAGTTCCCTCCCCCAAGGTTTTTTTTTTTTTTTTTTTTTTTTTTTTTTTTTTTTTTTTTTTTTTTTTTTTTTTTTTTTTTACCTTGAAACTAGTTTGCTTCATTGATTTTCCTAGGTCATCAAATCTTGTGTTATTTAGATTACTGTTGTGCATGTTATTTGTGATTAATGTTTAACCAAGATTTGAATAATTAACCTAAATAAGAACATGGCAAATAAGTTAGGTTAAACATTGTGTTTTTGTAGGGTCTAAAAACTTTACAAGAACTTCAATTGCATTTTGAATCGCAAGAGCATCTGGAGGCTAAAGTGCTTTTGCCAAAAATGATCCAATAGTTTGAAGTAGCAAACTTTTAATATGCAATCATAGTTCTTGTAAATCAAGAATCTTAGGTAACTGAAATTGAATCAATGCATCATGGATCATCTTTGCATACAATCTATAATAAATAAATGAAAACGAAGGAAGAAAGAAAAGGGTTTTAAATTAATCAACAAATAAATTAGGCTAACTAAGTTGGAGAAACAAGTTTCACAAAAGGAGAATCTTGTATTTGCTATTAACCTTTCATGGTGCCACCTCAATACATAACAAAGATACAAAATTTCTATAGATCTGAATGACCAAAGAATTAGAGAGAGTTGAGAACTATTATATCATTTAATTATGTGTCTCAAATTACTTCGTTTCTATAAGCCACTAAATTGCTAAGCATGAAAAGCCATTAAATTTTGGATTCAAAAAGATTTATATGCTTATATAACAGTGGCTGTGAACATTAGAAAGAGCTAACCATTATAATATTGCATTCTTCTGCTTCCTTCTACTTCTCTAGTTCCATCAATAGACTCAATCTCTATTTCCAGCAATTCAGCCACAACATTGCAAGTGAAGGTTGTGGCCCACCCTCAAAAGATATTTTTGAAGGGAGTAAGGGAATCAATTAAGATAGACAGTTCGATTGCACAAAGCCACACACACTATTGTCTCTACAATGTGATTTGTAAACATATAAATATTCAACTTGTAGTATATTTAAAACTGTTCTTTCTCTTTGACCCTTTTTGATGTTCTCAATAATAATGTAATACTGAAATAGTTACTTTAATTTAACTAAAAATTTTCTCAAATTTGAATCATATACAAAAATCAAAAATCAAAATTCAATAATACATATAGTTATACCACCATATTTCAAACAATTCATGTTAAAAACCTATAAAAAGAAGCTATACTAAGTCTTAGAATAAATTTTAAAAAATGGTGTCATATTGAAGTATATGCTTTATGCAAAATAAATGCAGGTAAAAGTGTGTTAGTAACTTTTTCAATTATGGGTCACATTGTTTGTCCTACAAACTGACAAGCCAGACTCTTATATATCCAACCCATACGTACCAAAAATATAAGGTAAAATTTTGATTTTTCATGAAAGGTATTTTCTAGGAATTTCTGTCAACTTACTTAGTAAATTTGTGGTACATTATGAGATGTATAAGTTAGAAGATTGTTCTTGAGGGCATCTCTGCCTTCTCTGCTTCTTCTCTAAGTGGGGTTGTAGATGATTTCGATTTTTCCCTTCTATTCATTTTTCTTCATCGGTCAACCTTAATCAAAGCCAATAAACCAAATACCTAAATTAAAGAAAATCAAACCAATAATCCATATATACAAAGTAGGAGACTGACAAACTCTCCAGTGCTGGGATTAAATACATGAAAATCATGGCCACCTCTCAAGCAGATCAAACCATCCAAAGAATATACTCTTGGGAACCAATATGGGACGATGTTAGATCTGGTTATCTCTTTTGTAATCAAAGTCTTAAATCCACCTCCTACTTGTAAAGAACGTATTACAAAGGAAATTGTGCAATCAGAAATACCATGGTACCATTTAAGAATATGACCCACTAAAGTCATGAAAAACACATGATTCATTATAAAAAAGAAGCATCTTTAGTCTTTATAGATTTTGCATAAGTACCAAGACACGATGATACACACTCACACACAAACCATTAAAGAAAGAATCAAAGAACATACACAACATGTACATACACTATAAAAGTAAAAATAAGAAAAACAAAAGATACATAAACACGGACAATTAAAGAAAAAATATAGAAAAAAGAAGAAGCTAAGAATAGAAATATAAGATAATAAAGATGGGTTACCCTCAAAAATAATAATCCATGGATATTCATTGAAATCTTCTAGACAATTTCAGATAATGGAAAAAATAAACGTAAAAGTTAAGATGTTAAAACTTCAAAAAGGTCAAAAAAATAATAATAATAATTAGAAGATTCAAAGCTTCAAAAGTATTGAAATAAAAAAAAAAATTATATATATATATATTTATATAATTACGCAATAGAAAAATACAATAGAAAGAAGGGTTACTCTCAAAAGATGATTATAGCTTTTCTACTATTGAAATTGGCCAGACAATTAAATGTATTATAAAAAATGAACTAAAAAATTCATATGTAAATCAAACAATTAGAAGATTTTGAGCCTATAATTTATTGAAATAAAACAAAAATTATGTGACTACACAATGAAAAAATATAATAAAATGATGAGATAGCCTTTAAAAATAAATCTATGTCTATAGGTGTTGAATTTTGAAATCTACCAAACAGTTTTAGTTATTGCAAAAATTGAACAAAAAATGTTAAAACTTCTAAAACGCAGAAAGAAAAAAAAATTGAGGAATCAAAAAAAAAAAAAAAAGTCTACACAACATAGAAATATTAGAGAAATATGAGTTACCTTTTAAATGTTAAAATTCAAAATATTAAAACTTTTAAAAGGTAAAAAAAAATTAAAGATTTAATTAAAAGATTCAGGCCTAGCAATTAAATAAACAAAACAAACAATTGACAAACTTATAAGAAAAAGGAACAAAACTATAATTTTTATTGAACAAATCAAAAATCCTAATCTTGATGCATTGACCAAAGAAGGAAAGGAGTCCAATACATAAGTGGAATATGTGAATTGTGAAGCATGAGCCACCCTCAAAAAAATTCTTGAAGAAAAAGAAGTTTTAAGGAGAAAATTGTGTTGCAGTAAAAGAAGATAATAGCAGATCTGATCATAGAGTACTTTATGCACACAAGCATGTGAGAATTCACAAAGTGAGACTTTGTGTTAAGAAAAAAAATTAAAATTAAAAACTTAAATTCATAGAAAGGATAAAGAGAAAAAGAAGCGTTGCTATAAGTTTGACAGTTTCATTGGACCAAAGCAATTGAATTTTCTGGATCTTCATTGGAGGTAGAGATTGAAGTGAGAGAGAAGGAAGGAGGCAATTGAAGCTTAATTCACCTTGTGTTTCTTTAGGTTTTTTTTAGAAACTTGGAGTCAGGTCTTAAAACTAGATATTAAGGAGAGAGATTTATCAACCAAAAAAAAAATAGGAGAGAGAGAGAGAGAGAGAGAGAAGTGTTTGTTTGTTAATTGGTAACTACCACCAAACCCAAGAGACAAAATATTGTAAAAATATCATTGAAACATTTCTTTTATTCCACCAAATGAAAAAACACAATGTTTTGGTGTTGGATATACAAACAGGTGCCTATTGACCAAAAAAGTGCATATTGGCCGAAAACGTGTCTATTGAATGAAAATGTGCCTATTGAATGAAAAAATGTCTATTGATCGAAAAGCATTCTATTGAATAAAAATGTGTCTATTGACCGAAAATGTGCCTATTGAAAAATGAAAAGTCACAACTATTTGGTATTTTTAAATGTATACGTGGCATTAATTTATGTAGCCACGTGGCGCAATGAGGTGCAATCAACAAAAAGTTAAATGTTTCGGCTATTAGTTATTATATAGATATAGATTAAGCACTTGTATTACAATTAACCCAATATAAAGTTTATATACTAGAGAATACTTTACTAACCCCAGGCTACCCATAAACTAACAAAGGTTAGTATGCTTGTTCTACAAGTACATGGGCCTACAATTAGTTTAGGTCACTTGAGCCATACTATATCTAACACTAACACCTATTAAAAAAAATAAAAATAAAAAAGAAGTAAAAATTTCATTTCAAATTACAGGAAACAATTAGAATATATTGATATGCCTATGGAGCCTTGCCATCGATCCCTCACCCTCATATAAAGGTACAAGCCTCCAAGGTCTTATTAGAAAAATAATAATTATTTTGAAAATTTGGTTCAAGAAGAATTCTCCAATAAATAATTCAATAATAAATACTATCACAACAAAATCACAAACTTTCAACTAAATCAATAATCAGATCCTAAAAATAAACATTTAAAAAGTTTCTAATATTAATCTTCTCACATTTAAAAAAAAAAAAAAACTTTCCAATGAAAAGTCATGTGAGCTAGCTACTCTTTCCAAAGAAAATGGTAGCTTAGCAGCTCAAGTAATAACAAATGGTCTTAACTAGTTGGATCAAACATATAGATAATAAAACCAAATAATTTTTCATGGTAAATAGATTTCGTAGTAGAAACAAAATTTAATTTCATATAGAACTACTAATTATAATGTAAAAAATAAAAATAAAAATAGTATCAAATATGCTGGACTTGCCAAGAACATTATACTTAGTGACATTATTAATAACATTAAGATGCGAAGCAAAGAGTTGATTCCTCTCTGACTTTGAAAGTAAAAAGAGAAGAAGGCACATGATGATCCAAAGAAATAAGCAAAATAAAAGTGATTTGTATCACGAATCATGCTGCACTGATGTCTCACAAATGCTGAAAGCTTGAAACTGTAGTTGTCAAGTTTTTACTTAACACAAACAAAGAAAATTAGAAATCATCTCCTTTTTTTCATTTTTTT
Organism: Quercus lobata; assembly: GCF_001633185.2. Lineage (NCBI taxonomy): Eukaryota > Viridiplantae > Streptophyta > Magnoliopsida > Fagales > Fagaceae > Quercus > Quercus lobata. Next base: position 85,710,782 of record NC_044908.1, read on the forward strand.
AATATAATATTGTATGTATGGACTGTTTTTTAAATGCATCAATTTAAATTATTTTAACCCATTTTTATGCTTGAGATTTAGCCTTCGTTCGGGAGTTCTTAAGGGAATGGAATGGAATGGAACGTAAAGATTAGTAAAGGAATGGAATGGAATTTATAAGCAATGGAAATGAATGTAATAGAATTAAGTAATCTTGTTTAGATGTTTTAAAAAAAAGGAATGAAATGTAAATAACATATTTGGAAGTAACTTTAGAGGGAGTGGAATGAAAATATTTTATAATATGATTACTATTATATCCTTCATTTTATAGAACATAAAAATGATTCTAGTTTAGACTCCATGTGAACAATGCTTTGGAGTGGTGCAATTGTGGGGCACACGGATTGTCTTTGTGTTCAAACCGTAGACATGTCTTCTTAAATCCATCAATATTCATTGGCTAAAAATGAAACGTAGATTTCTAAGTATGTCGTAAAGCAATTTTGTGAGAGACTGCGCCCCCGGCTTGTTTTATAGGATGTTGGACCAAACCCATGTGAATGGGTGGAGTCGTGTTATTGCCTCTCAAAATGGAGGCTTGACTGATTATGTTTTCCCCCTTTAGATTAAGGGTTTTACAATGGAATCGCCACTTATTTAATTATTGGAATAAATAAGAAAACCAAAAATTGAAAAATTTCTCATTTCATTAATTTGTAATTGAATTTACATTGATCATAGGAAAATTACATGGCTTTGGTCCTAGATACAATCTAAGATAAAGTACATGGCTTCGTTTCCTAGTTACAATCTAAAAATAAAAAATTACATGGATAAGCATTTGATCTACTAACTCTTGATTTAAGTTCGGAGGCTATGTTACAAGGTGGGAAGGTGTTAGGCATCCACCTTGCCCGGTGAAACCGATCTTCTAGATTATGGTGGCCAACATTCATATCACATCATCCAATATGTTATCAATCAATTTGCATGTTGAATTTAATATGTGTGTATGTGATAAACCCTAATTTAATATATTAAGCATGGCATTTGGATTGAAAAGTTAACTCCAGTGAATGTGTGTGGATAGTGATATTCTAGATTCAAGAATTTAAAAGAATTATTAAACAAACATATTTTTCATATTTTTGATGTGGATTTAAGATCAAAACTAGTGTCATGCAAGAACATGTGATGAACAATTAAGAACATGTGAAGAACATATAAGAACAATTAAGAACATTCAAACGTATTCAAAGGAATTTAAATGATTATTATCATGCTTTAATCTTAAACTCTCTTCATGGCAACACCAAAAACAATTAGGGAATAGGATTATACTTTCATGCAAGATCCATATGGTGGAGGAGGAGACTCTTGAGGGAGGTCGTAAGGGTGGAGGAAAAGAAGAGTTAGGAGAGGAAGAGTGAGTCTCACTCAATACCTTAAGTCTCAAGAAGACCAAGATATGACAAGACTACTCAATTTCCTAGAACTCAAGAGAGGAGAAGAGATGGGGTTTTTGTATGCTTTGGAATGAAGGAGATGTGGGGTTTATATAGTAGTAGTGAAAGAAATGTAAATGAAAGGTCATTTAATGAGAGTGACAAAGAATCATGAACCTAGATCTCATTTTAGCCTTGGGGGAAATCTGGTGTATTAAATGGAAAGATTGGTGGGAGTGAGGAGCAAGCCAAAATTTTATTTTCCCGTAGTTGCTGTAACAGCCTGTAGAATCAACTTTGAATAATCATATCTGACATAATTCTGATCGGAATTGTCTCGTTCTTGTGCTTAAATTGAAGCTCTGGATGTCTAGTTTTTTGAAAAATTAATCTCATTCACAGATTCAAAATATTCTGAGAGATATCGATGAAATGGTGAGCAGAGGTCATTTGTTAGAAAATGATTTTAGCACAATTAACATTAATGGGTCCCAAATTAGCTCCCAATTAACATTAAATGGTTCCAATCACTCCCATTTCAGACTTAATTGGTTCCAAATTTACCCTAATTAGAAGATAATTGCATAAATTATTCATTGAATAATTAATGTTTAACTATCTAGTTAATTAGGTGTGTACAACCCTACCATAAAATGTAGTCCTAACCAATAAAATTATGACACATCATCATTCTCAAATTGTTTATACTTATAATCAAATAAAATCAATTGTTCATAATCACATATAGTCGGACTCAATTTGTGATTGTGCATCTCGGCCATTAGAACTTGATTAGATGATAACTTTCAATCTGATGGTCCGATTAGGGCTTATGACCAATCGATTTGATCGTTACAACATCAAGATCATTTTGGTGAAATGAGATTAAGGATCTAGTGACCAGAATAAAGATGCATATTTCTAAGGTGAAATTACCCTTTTACCCTCCATGTGAGGTTAAATGCGAGTTGCAAAATGGGATGTCAACAAATTCAAGAAATTCCAAGAAATTAAAGCAAATCTAAAGTTAGTCAAGAAATTCCACACTTCTTAATTTTTAAACCTAGACATCAATGTCAATAGGACACCTTTGTGCTCATCATCTAGGCAACCAAAGAAAATCTCCTTAGACAATGGATTTTCCATAAAAAAATATTGTCGACACCAGGCCCTAACTCCAAGAGTCCTCGCTCCATGTGTGTACATGCAAAGGCAAAGACAAAAACAAAGACAAGAAACTAGCAAACAAGCCATGGAAGGAAAAGATGCAAAGAGCATATAAAAAGGCATAAAGCTGATAATCATGATGAGCATGGCAAGCATAGAAACAAGGATGCAAGCAAACAAGTGGTAAGGCAAACAAGCAAGAAAGCAAACAAAAGGTGGTGTCTGCAAGGGACAAATGTAGGTTTGGATTGGATGTCCATAGCTTCATTGAGTTAAAGCATGGACGACACACCAGTAAGCAAGGCTCATGCATGGACATGTAAGCAGGCATGTAAAAATGCATATAAAGCCAACGGGTGGCACAAACAAACATGGTAAGCATATCATCGCACGGAGCAGAAAAGAAGAAAGGTGTGCACGAGGCAACTAGCATCATGGCGATGCATTCCAAATGGTCACATCCAAACAAGGCCTCATGGGTGTCAGACGTAACCACACAACTACAAACCCACTAAGGGCGTTAAGCATGGCAAAGCCACGTACTAGAAAGGCTAACACAAGCATTAAGCATAGAAACGAACAAGCATAGACATGCAAATAGGGGTGATCCAAACCCTTTGATGTGCGCCAAGGTGTACGGGTGATGACAAAGACCATAGGGTCTAGATCGGGTCCCAACCATTAGGCCAAAACATAAGAAAGAAAGATAAAGTGATAAAAGGGTTACAATAGCACATGGCATGACAAACATAGCCTAGGTCTAGGCACGTGAACATGGCATAGAGTGCACAAGCACATGGAATATAGCATAAGGCATGTAGAGAACATAGGTCCAAGCACATAGATATGTGAGAACATAGATCTAGACATATAGGCATAAAAACATTCATGTAAACATATAGAAATTTAGCACATAGACATGGAATGACATGAATCCAAGCATATAAGCATGTGAAGACTCAGATCTAACCATATAGCATGGAAATAAACACATAGACACATAGATCCAAGCAAGGCATAGCCCAACAACATCATACAAGCATGTGAGCATGTAATCCTAACATCAACATAAAACAAAAAGAGACATAAAGCATAGAAAAACATAGCATAAAACCCTAAGCATGTAGATCTAAACATATGAACATGTGGGAACATAGATCTAAGCACGAAACATGGCATCAGACATAACAACAAAGAGATTTAAGCTAGAAACACAAATAAAGCAAGAAACACGCTAAAGAAAGCAATAAATCATGTTATTCAAGGAAAAAAGAGCAAGATAAATGCTAAGAAAAGATTTAGAAGGTTAGGGGTGTGGATGATAGCTAAAAAAGATACATCCACACCCTTAAACCCCAATCCAAAGTGTAGAACCAAGGAAAGGAAGATTGGGTATAAGAATAATACCTTGTGTTATTGGTGAAAAGAGAAGAATCAAGAGATGTTGATGTGTTTTTTGGTGTTTGGAAGAGGGAAAAATGTGTAGAGAAAATAGGTAGAGAGTAGAAAATCAGAAAAATGCCTTCCTCTTTTGTCTGAAAGGTGCTTGGGCTATTTATAGCCTCGGCATGCATTTTGAGGCAGCAGTCCTTGGAGGGCCACCAGTAGCCCTTCAAGGACTACCGGCCTCAAAAGGCCTAATATGGGGTTGATATTGACACCCTTGGAAAGATCTTGACTTTCTGTTTCTGAAAAGGTATGGATCATGGAAATCAAACGGTCGGATCAAAAGTTATGGCTCTCGGAAGTTAGTGGTGCATTGATCGATGCGTCATCTCGGTTTTCATGATATCTCGGCCATTCTAACTCCGATATTGGCCCATTAATAGTCATTAGAATGAGAATCTAATAATGTTCGCAATGACATTAGTTTCAACCCGTTCTGACAACTGAATCAAAATTAGGGTTTTTGGGCCCACCCGAGATCCACTTCGAGTCAAACTTGGTCAAAGTTGTTAAAAATCTCCGAGAAACTTGGGTTTGATGTAAAACTATGAAAAATATTTTTTTTTTTGTGAGGGTTTTGACCTCATTTGTCATTCGGTCAAACCTAGGGTTGACTAGGGGCATTTTGGACATTTTAGCTGAAAAAGGCACTTCGAATGCTCTTATACCCGAACGGGTTACGCCACGTCGTTCTGGATTTTCTCGCGGCCCCATGGAGAAAAAATGATATTTTTGGATTTTTCGGGGTCCGACACGCAAATTGAGGGCAGACAAAATACGGTATCAACAAATATGTAGGCCTCAGTCTTCAAAATTGGATCCAAGTCTAGTAACCCCAAAGCTATATGAAATTCTACTTCATATGACTTTGAGAAGCACTTTGCCATGACCTCAGTCACTCTATCAATTGACATGGATACATTATCAAATGACTGAGAAATTACATTCCCAATTTCATCATCTTCTACCACTCTTCTTTTCTTGTTTTTAGAAGACTTTGCATCACTTAGTGACACTCGAATACGTACAACATTAATTTTTGGAGATCTTGATTGATCACCTTCTTTGACTTCAATGTTCTCTTTACAAAAAAAAAAAAATTGATTTTGCGTTATCTTCAGCCTAAAGTTGTGCCATCTTAAGGTCATTGTGCATAGTAGTTGTCATCCACTTCTTGGAGGTAGGTTTATTGGTACAAACCAAGAAAAATGGTAATACAACAAAAATATATTTATGTAATACAAAATAAAACTCAAGTGATTGAATAGTAATTTACCAATATGAGTGCATCTTAAACTTCTGGTTCAGCTGTCCACATATGTAAAAAATCATTCTATCTAAAACCACTCAATCTTTCTTTAAATATGTCATGACATTCATGATTTTTTTTTTCCAGTGTATTTTGTAGAGTTTTCACCTTATCCTTGTTAATCTCCATATGAAATTTGTTAACCAACTCTTTCACTATGTCATTATATGCCTTAGAGGTAAAAGTTCCATTAACTCTTCCACCTATGTTCAGTTCTTGTAAAAAAAAAAAAAAAAAAAAAAAACCACAAAAGCATCATCCATAATACTAGTCCATTGTACTTATTTGCTTGAATCTCCACCATTCTTCTTTGATATATTGCCTATGCTATAATTAATAGGACAAAAAAAAACAAACATATAAAACAATGATATAGAATCTCTTATAATATCCCCTTGCTAGCATCCTCATCATCTTCTCTTGAAGTAGGGGCCATACGTTTAAGATGAGATTGTAAAACCTCTTCATCAACTTCAACAATAAGGCTTTCATTAGGATTGCACCCATTAAATAACTATGAAGTACCCATTAAATAACTATGAAGTATACAACACACTAAAAAAATTTCAATTTGTGTATCCTCCAAATAAGTAGGCTTCGTAGTACTTGCTATAATAGGAAATCTCTTTTTCAATACACCAAATGCCCTTTCAACAGTATTGTGCAGTGACATATCTTGCAAATTAAACAATTCTTTAGCATTGTAATGATAACACACTCTCCTATAAGGTGCAATTAGACGACTTCTATTTGTGGTTTTAAAATCCGGACCATTCATCAAACCATAAAAGAAAGAGGTTCAAGGTTTTTGAGATCGAACGGGGTCGAACCATGATGATGTCATAATTAATTTTTATTTAAAATTTGACTAAAATAGACCAAATAAATATAAATACCATATTTCAAATGTATTTTTCATATCACTACTTTCATTATAGTGTTTCAAAAATTAACACAATATTATCAATTGTTAAAAAGAACAATAATAATAAGAGGAAAAATTATTTATTTACATTACAATATCAAGGTAAGATTTATAATGTATACTAATTAAATAAATGCGTATAACATTATACACTTTTATACAAATGTTTATAATAGTGTACACTTTTTATACAATATTTTATGCATTTTTTTAATCTAAAATTACAATGATAGTACAAAAGTAATAAATAAATTTAATATACAAATTGGTGGGAATTGGTGGGTTTGAAGTATGCTGCATAAGAAAGGAACGAATCACATGCTGAAAGCTTGGATTTGTGCTAAAATACAAGAGCTTGTTCAGACCCCCAATTAAAAATTACGGTTAGATTGCTTTTATACTAACTTAGACTAAGTGTGGAACAAGACTATTAAGCACAATGAACTGATAACACTACCTTAAGCCATATTCATGCATCATCAATAATAAAATGAAAGCTTAAAGAATAGGGAAGAGTGATACAAACACAAGATAGCACCGAGACGTTTTATTGAAGAGAAAACAGAAGAACCCGGTGAAAAATCTCTCCGCGACCCTCCAAGTCGAAATCGATCCACTGGAGAATAAAGTTAGAGTACACGAAAAACAAAAGACCCTCCAAGCCTAGTCTACCCCATGTACTTGAGCCCTCCAAGCTCCTGCTACCAACTGACTTCTCAGAACTTTATCTTCTCTAACTTTCCAGATCCTGCAATTTAGCTCAATTGCATCTGCCAATGAATGGCTCTTTCCAATGCTTCCTAGTAGTACCAAAATCTCACTTTACACTCAGAATGGGTGTGATAAGTGTTTGGGATAGCAACCTCTCAAGGATATAGAGATGGAAAGGTTGGAGTTGAGAAAAACCACAAGGAAATGTGTAGATGATTGTAGGTATGACAATCTTTAACTCTCAAGTGTATTTTTTAGCTAGAGTTTTCTCTCTGAAAAGCACTCCTTACAATTTATGGGTAATGAGGGTATATATAGTGCGTGTAAAGACACGGTAAAGAAAAACACAACTTTTTGCCAAACAGAATGTTTCGCGGGTTGGCCTTACCCGCGAGACACTCACGAAAAGTACAGTTTGGCGCGACTCTTCATCTTCCAGTCACGTGTTCTACACATGGCGCTTTTCGCGGGAAAGCTTCTCGTGAGACAATCACGAGCCAGTCACGAAATCCACTTGTACATTCTTTGAAGCTTGAGTCTTCACCGATCTCTCACACTCATCCCTTACAATTAATCCACATACATACAGGGAAAATGATTGAAGAAATTACAATAAAACTTGGCAAGAAATTAAAACCAACACAACATAGTTTGAAATCACAACTTTACACATGCCAATAGTAGACTACCAATAATTGAAGCAATCAAACAAAAAAAAGTTTTAAAAAAATAACAAACCAAATGAAAGGTGGAGACATATAGCCATATGTCCAACTTTTCATATCAGGTGGAGACATAGAATATCTGTCAAAGAGAAACAAGGAAAATGCAAAAGAGGAGTAAGAAGGAAAACACAGACGAGGAATAAGAAGAAAATGTTCATGTTTTTCATTTCATTTTATGTGCATTTACTGATTTAGTGTGTTTAGGGACTGCAATTTGAAATTTGGAGTTGAGAAGGAGAGATTAAAGATAGAGAGAATGGCACATAGTGGCAAAGAAACTCAGTTTTATCGGAGATGAATTGATGAAGTCAATTTTTTTAAAAGCTTTGGCTTGAATTGTGAGACCCGGTTATAGTTCTCAAACTTGAGCGATTCAACTATGGTTTGCACGGTTCACTATATTTTTTGTGTAAGGCAAGTTTTGGGATTAAAAGGACTATCCTAATGAGTGGTTCCTAGTTAATCAAGTCGGACTGTACAGTCTGGCCCAGGTTTCAAAACCATGATTCTATTCATATATCTTGTATCAACAAGATAAAATTCACCTAATAAACAATAACAATTATTAATTATATACTATAAAATTAGGGTAAAATATTATTTTGGTCCCTAAACTTTACCAAAAGTTTTTTTTTTTTTTTTTTTTCATCCCTAAACTTTAAAAAGTTCATTTTTCATCCCTAAACTCTTGAAAAGTTCATCTTTTATCCCTAAACTATTGAAAATGTTTTATTTATGTCCTTAAACTTTACTAAAAGTTTGTTTTTCATTCCTAAACTATTGAAAAAAGTTCTCTTTTTATCCCTATTTTTGTCTCTAAACTATTGAAAAAACTCTTTACAAAGTTTAGGGATGAAGAAGTTTTTAAAGTTTAGGAATGAAAAAAAACTTTTGTTAAACTTTAGGGACAAAAATAGCATTTTACCTAATTTTAAATTATATAAAATACAACCTAATATGTATTTGAATTAAATTTACCTTGTGGGATTTTCAAGTTATTGTTCCTAGTTAAAGCATTCTTTATTATTCTTGATAGGGGTGTGCAGAAAACCCACCGACCCGCCAAACCCGACCCGACCCAACCCGACCCGCCGGGTTGGGTCGGTTTTTAAGGCTTGGTGGGTTGGGTTGGGTTACAAAAATTTGGGTTGGGTTTGGGTCATAAAATTACAAACCCACCAAACCCAACCCGACCCACCCATATTTAATATATATTTAAAATATATTTTATATTTAATAATTTTTTTAAAATCAATTGTAGGGCACTTATATATATATATATATTATATTTAATAATTTAAAAAAAAAAACAGCTGTAGAGCAGCATTTCCTCAGTTCCTCCTACTAATACTAATTTAATATATATATATATATATATATATATATATATATAATATATTATATAATTAATAATTTTTTTAAATAGCCAGTTCTTCTTATCCTATATAAAAACCAATTAATTCACACAAATCCTAATAAATTACTATTGTTGTTTAGTCATTAGTGTTGTTTGCCTTTAAGGAGTTACATTGATACTAATCTTTAGGTTTTTTTTAATATATTAATTTTTTTTTCTACTCAATTTAATAATAATAATAATAAAAATTTGTCAAACCCATGAGTTCAACCCGACCCAACTCGACCCATGTGGGTTGGGTTGGGTTGGGTTGGACTTATGTGACGGGTTGGGTTGGGTTGAATTATTTTTGACCCACCATGGTGGGTTGGGTCAAAAAATTCCCTCAACCCGACCCAACCCGACCCATGCACACCCCTAATTCTTGAATTTGAAGCAGTTCCTTCTAATCTGGTAATACGTACATAAATTTCAAATCAAACAAGTATGTAGCCAACACATTTTGTGTTGGGTAACCCTTCCTACTCTGATATCTTAGTGCATCCTCGTTAAACACTTTGACACGAACGTGTGTTCCATCAAGTGCCCCAATATAATCCCGAGATTAACATTATATCTCAAAAAAATTTACCTGAAAAATATTTATACCAACAACTATCAAAAAGAAAATATATACATGATATGTTTATCTTAAAATTTGGGTTGAACAAACTACTTTCTAGCATTTCAGATGGCACTTGGATTCTATCAAGTTGTTGAAAGAATTGATCTTCTAACATAATTATTGATCTTAAAACTCTATGAAAATGGCAACTAATGATCTCCCTGAAACAACGAAAACAAGATTCGAAGAAATTTGGCAACTTGCTTTTCAGTTGTGGTTCATTGTGTGTCTTGAAGATTACCAAATCTTCGCAAAATATTTCACAAACCTTGAAAAGCTTGTGGACTCATGCATACTATATCATAACATTTTTCACTAGTTTGAAGTCGATATATTATTTCATGACAGACTCTTTGTCTTTATGTGGTTGATTGTGTAGGAATACAGTGAACATGTCTTTAATTTCAGTCGTTGTCTTCGATGAATAGTATAGCACAAATAGCGATATATAACATAAACCAAGGCTAGTTGCCACAAAAATCCGAAGGAATTATGGACTTAGCTACCTCCTCGTTCAAATCCATCTAATTACACTATTAGTCATAGTTATAAATTATGGGCACATGTTTTATGCATTATAAAATTTGGATACTTCACAATACAGATTCTGTCAGTTCATCTATATTACTAACGTGAGATAGGATGCAAATCCTATTAACACGTGCGTCTAACCATTATCAGAAAAAAGCATGCATGTGTCCCCTAACTTGCACGATATGAATGAGCATCCTAATTCCTATCCGTTAAACTCTAATGAAGTGATCATATTGAATGGCAGATCAATATGTAGCATGTTAAATGATAGAAATATACTAAAGACAAATAGACGAACATAAGTAGCAATATGATTGTTAGAAAAGTAGCAGACAAAAAGACAAACAAAAATACCAATAATGAATTATTGAAATACATAAAGTGGCGTGTCTCAGAATTGGAAGACTAGCAAGCAAATATACTAGCATCTACTTTTCAGAAGTTACTGAATTGATGGAATTAAATCAACAACAGGAGAGCAGCTCCGGCAGCAACGTGAGCAATAGAGTGCAAGAATGATAGCTATGTTTCAGCAACGTGAACAATAGTGTAAGAATGATAGTTATGTTTTTATGGCTGGTTGAGAAAAAAAAAGGTGTTTTCTTTAATCCTTTATTGGTTAATATTACAAACCAATTGAAGGGTGTAAAGAAGAAATTTAAAATTATGTAAGTAATGAGAAATTAATAATTTCAACCAGGTTTTGATGATAATCAAGTATTTTAAGTATTTTTTTTATTTTTTATTTGGAGCGGAAGATTTCAATTTTCAAATGAAAACCCAAGACTGAGTTTCATTCAAATAAAGGCGGTCTAATATAGGACAAGATATGGGTTTAATTTTTATTGTTTATTAAATTTTTTTATTTTTTTATTTTGGATGTAATTTTCATTGTTTAGCTTTAGAGGTTTTATTTCCTTGATTTTTGGTATTTTAAGGGTTTTCTAGTCAAACTAGAGTCCTATAATGGTAGGGTATCAAGGATTAGTTTTGACTTGTAAAATAAAGTTTTTTATTTTATTATTTTTTTAAGAGTTTAAATAGGCACGTAGTATATAAAACAAAAATTCAATTAAGACACTTCAGAATATCAATAATGTTAGGTTCTAAAGATTTAGGATCTTATGTATTTAGAACTCTAATGTGTATTGTTGGCAAACCATGATCAAAACAAGATGTTTAGTCGTGTTTAGACTTGCTCAAAGTTGGTTCATTTATGTAAAGTTGGAACAAGTTGATACAGAAATTAATATTGCTTCTCGGCTTGGTTCGATTGATCGAAACTTAGGCTCGATCAATCAAAAATCGAGTCAGATGCATTTTTCTGCAAAATTCCAACTCAGCCCTAATTTATTTAAAACATTTTAGGGTTTTGTGTTTTTACCCAGGTATATAAGGCAAACCCTAACAACGTTTTAGTGTTGCTCATATTGCTGTTTGTGTAAATCTCTTGTGAGATCTGTGAGGAGCTTTCCTTTACACAAGTTTAGTATTATCAAGAAGGAGATTTCTTCAAGAGCTTGATGATCATTCAGTTGCAGCCATAAGAACTTAAAGAAACACAAGCGGGTTTGCCTGTACTTGCTGGAGAATCCAAGAAAGAAGGAGTCCGTGGTTTTGGAGCTTGCATGTGGTCGTGTCAGTAAGTTTCTACTATTGGGTAGTAATAGGATGTTAGTAGTCTAAGTCTTGTTGAATAGCTTCGATTCTTTCATAGTGGATTCAGGTTTACCTTGAAGATAGCTAGGTTAAATCCTCCCCAGGTATTTACTGGTTTGGTTTCCTAGATGATCATATCATTGTGTTATTTATCTTTTCGCTGCTTTGCATGATATGATTGTTTGAAATTGTGATAACCTAGATTTGGAATTTAAACTAAGTAACAACTTGGCTAATTACCTAGGTTAATCCAATTATTTGGTTTTAAGGGGTCTAAAAACTATCAAATAATATTTTCCAAAGAGGTTTTCGCTTTTTATGGATTGATTTCCCGTTATGGCTATGGTAGAACAAGATCCAACCCTTATTGCGTTTCACAAAAGAACTACAAAACACCAAGGTCCTTTAATAAAGCAACAAGATATCAAGAACATCGTAGGCAAAGGACCCATGAAAGCATCTCCAGCAGAATCATCAAATTTTTGTACTGTTTGGAGAATAAATAGACTCTTTTACCTTTATCTACCAACTTTTTCAAATACATTTTCCAACAGACTCTTTATCTCATTCTCTATCTCATTTAAATATTATTTCTTCATTCATTAATTTTTTTTTTTAACAATTACACATCTTCCAACATTTTTTTATTCAATACCTAATTATTATAATAGTAAAAAAGGATTTGAAGAATGAACAGTAGCTCATCAGACTTGATGAGCTATTGTTCATGAGCCAAAAAATATTTCATGTATAAAGAGGCCATTGGAGCAGCATTTTGTGGTTATAGTCTCTAAAATAGAGAGTATTTTGTGTTTATTGATGCTATTGGAGATACTATGAGGTACAACAAAATCAAGCACATAATCCCCATTTACACAGTCGCTAATCAACAAAAATAACACACACATATATGGGAGGTAAGTCCATTGGGCAAAAGCCCGACCTGCTTGGTTAATTGGATTTTTGGGCTTTCACTGGCTTTTAAATGAGCTTGGATATTGGCTTTCTTATTTATTTTTTAATTTTTTAAAAGAGCTTGGACCAAAACCTCTTTTTGGTTTTATTTTAAAGCTTCATGTTTAAAATATAAATGTCTAAGATCTGATGAGGGGTACCCAGTAATATTGTATTGTGTGGCCTCCAAAAAAAAAAAAATAATAATAATAATAAAAGAAAGTTTGAATTGGTAAACTTATTTTTTTAATGGTTTTTATCCAGATGTAAACTAATAAAAATTTGTAAAAATATTATGGAAAAGATTTGTCGTTGTAGCATTATTTTCAAAAGAATTAAAAATATTGTTAACGAGGGCAAAAATGTAATTTTATAAGAAAAGATGGTTTGTGGGACCTTCTTTTCTTATAAAATTTTATCCATAATGATTTTTTTAAAATTTTTGATTTTAAATGATTCTTTTTTCATAGTACTGTTTTTTTATTTGTCATCAGGCCGGTTTCTATTGACTTAGTTTTTTAATTTTAAATAATTCCTTTCTGGTAATACTTTGTTTTTATTCGTCACCAGGGCCGGTTTTTACTGACCTGGTTTTCTTATTTTTATTTTTAATTAATTCTTTTTTGGTAATACTGTTTTTTTTTTTATTATTATTATTATTCGTCATCAGGTCCGGTTTTTATTGACATTTTCTTTTTTGAGAAGATGGTTTTTATTGACCACCTAACACTAGGTTTATGGTTACACCAAGTTGGCAAGCTAACGACACTCAGACACACCCCTTTAGGTCCAAGAAAGTCCAACCCGCAAGTCTTTTCACTAGTTTGCTACCGCATGCACATCCTCCTCCTCATCCAAAGTGGGCAAACTATCCAAAGCATATCTCTCACTATCTACTGGCTGTAATAAAGCTAAGAGTTTTTTAGTGAAGTTCTATTATTTATCAAAGTCCAATATGCTATAAATTTATATTTTCACACATTTGACTTTGCATTAAATACAAATCCGGACTCTTTGGTTCACACTACCTACTACCTAATTAATGTTTTAATTTTACTTGCTCAGAGAGAGAGAGAGAGAGAGAGAGAGAGAGAGAACCCGGTGCAACCTTTTTTCCATATAAGGAGGAGTTTCAACACGTCCAAGACCACAAAACTACACAGGCCAGTTCTACATTGTCCTGAAGTTCTAGCTAGACACAGAACACCTGTTTTGAGTGCTGCATATATGTCACAAAGGGTTCTTCGATTTCATCCATAAGAGGTGCATGACCACAAAATCTCATAGTTAGCCTCATATCAAAGCATTGAGGAGCCTAAGGGGACAACTTTAGGTAAGGTCTTTTGTTATATTTATTTAAATATTAATTTAGAAAAATAACTGACTTTTGACATCAATTTTTTCTTTTTCCATTTAAGAAAACATTCCAAGACCTCTAACTCTCAAATTTTATAGCATGTATCCTGTGGGGAAACAAAACAAACACATGTTTCAATTTTTTTTTTTTTGGATAAAAGTTTACAAGTCATGTAAATTAAATAGTTATTTATTAGTACTTGACTACAATAGTTGCATGCAACAGTGAAGAGAAGAGAGATCTAAGTGGTATCAGTTTCATCAAATCTTGATTGAAAGAAGCTATTAGAAAGAATGTGGAAGCTCAAGGTAGCAGAGGGTGGCAATGACCCTTACATCTACAGCACCAATGACTTTGTTGGAAGGCAGATATGGGACTTTGATCCTGAAGCTGGTACTCCAGAAGAGAGAGCTGAGATTGAAGAGGCTCGTCAAAATTTCTACAGGAATCGCTACCAAGTCAAACCCAGTGGCGATCTACTTTGGCGAATGCAGGTCCATACACTATGGCACAGTTTGAATCCATGTTTGCTGCGTTTTAAGTTTCTGCATTTTCCTCTTCTTCTTTTTTTTTTTTTTTTTTTTTTTTTTTGCACGCCTTTTCCCCAACAAGCAGTACTGTTCATGTACGGTATATAAACAATAGTAGCAACTTTTAACCGGTCTTTTGTGAACAGTACATCCGTGCACTATTTACGGACCCATAAATTTCATTTTTTATCAATTTTTTCATTAAAAATGGGTCCCATAGTGTCACACATTTAAAAATTATTTTACTATAGTGTTTTCGATTTTCAATTTTCAGTTTCAGCAAAATAAGTTCTATCCAAACAGACCCTACATCTCTCTCTACCCATCCTATCAATTCCAAAATTATTTCTTACTATTTCATCAAATAATCAAAGTAGTTTTTGGGTTAACTTATCATGGGGTGGAAGATTTGGAAGCCCTACAAGTTTTGCTATCTGCGCTATTGAGTTACATGTATTAGCCTTAGAATATGACTCATGTTCAGTGTCTTTTTGCACGGAATATCCAAAACTAGATATGTGTCGGAATGAGTAATGTCCAGTGCCAAAAAGGCATTGACTGAAGTTTCACCTTTAACTTTATAGATTACAATGCACACCTAGCATGACCTTACTTTATGATTAGTCAACGTTTAATTTCTCATTAATGTTTGGTAAATTGGCACCTAAAAGTTAAACGAACCAAATGCTTCGAAGTTTCCTTATCAATCATGCGTTGATTGTACTAAAAACCCTGAAGCAGGCTTCTTAGACTAGGAGCCAAATTAGAGATTAGACTATTTATTAATGGTGGTTTTTTTTTTTTTTTTTGAGAAACATTAATGGTGGTTTGAAGATACTATAGTTTGGTATGATATATTATATGTATATGGAGTTACTTTTAAGAGATCAATTTTTTAAATAAAAAACCTTAAATAATAGAAAAAAAAAAAAAAAAAAAAAAAAAAAAAAAAAAAAGAGAAGAAGAAGAAGAAGGAATTCAAAATGTTTGGCTGATTACTGCATACTTTACATTTTGAAAGAAAAAATTTTGATTTTTTTAGCATTTATTAACAGTCTTTTTTTAATAATAATAATAATAATAATAATAATGCTACACCCATAAACTATTTTGCAATATTTTTACAAACTGTTGATATAACCACTTTTTTATTGGCTTTCATCAAAGCCCACCATTAACACATCATCACATCATCAGTTTGTAAAAAAGTTTGTATCTCTAACATTATTACTCAATAATAATAATAATAATAGGCCTTTGTTAATGAATGTTTGCAGGCAGTATTTAAGATACATTAAACCCTTTATTAAATTATATTTTTATACATTTTTAAGAAAATAAAGTCAATATATCTAAAAAAGTATACATAATCACAATAAATTTATACGTGTAAGTCAATAAATTATAAAAAATTATATTTAATTATTTTCTTTGTTGGGTTGAAGATGCTGGCCCATTGTTTAATTATAGATGACACACCACTTCCAAATGCCTTAGTTATTGTGTATGTTGGATCAAATTTAATGGTGAAATATAGTAAGTGAGATTTTTGTCTACTCAATTAAATTATTAGTGCGATGAAGCTATTTTTGCTGTTTGTTATAGGAAATGAAATTCTACTTGTGGATACATGATAATCTATGAAGTTTCAAAATTTGATGATATTTGATTATAATGCTTAATAAATTTGTTGACACTAAGGTCATCTTTCTTTGTCAAAATAATTGTAGTTTTTGAGAGAGAAAAACTTTAAACAAACAATTCCCCCAGTAAAGATTGAGGATGGAGAGGAAATCACATATGACAATGCGACAGCTACATTGAGGAGGGCTGTCCATTTCTATTCAGCCTTGCAGGCTAGTGATGGCCATTGGCCTGCTGAAAATGCTGGCCCATTGTTTTTCCTTCCCCCCTTGGTGAGTTATATCATTATCATCTATTACTATCATTGTGAAAAACGCATTTTGGCTTACTTGTTTACAAAATATACATCAATAAAAACTTTTATACTGAACTAATAGTCCGTTTGGATTGAGGGAGAGGGAGGGGGAGTAGAGTAGAGTAAATTTAGTACAGAATTAGTTTATTTTTAACCAACTCTAATCTACTCTCCTCCACTCCCTCTCCTTCCCCTCTTTATCTAAACAGGCCATAAATCATCAAGAAAATAAACAAATTATAGCAAATCATGCTTATTGATACAATATCTTCTAGTTCGTGCAATGTATACTCCTAGAGCATCGTAGATTGATTTGACTATGAATTATATATTGTTTCCAATACACTGCAATTAGATTCTAAGATGCATGCTTGTGACTTATTATAGTTTTTAGATTGATGCAATTGCTAATTGTCTTGCATTTAATCCAAAAAAATGTAGGTATTTTGTATGTACATTACAGGACATCTTAATACAGTATTCCCAGCTGAGCATCAAAAAGAAATCCTTCGATACCTGTATTGCCATCAGGTACATATTCTTGGAAGTTTTAAAAGTTAGTAGTAAAGACAGAATCAAAGTTTCTGCTAGATTTGTTACTTCCCTTTTTTCTTGCAGTTCAAACTTTCCTTTATAACAACTATGTTGTAAATTTTGTATATTATTAGAACGAAGATGGTGGTTGGGGATTCCACATAGAGGGCCACAGCATGATGTTTTGCACAACTCTTAGTTACATTTGTATGCGTATGCTCGGGGAAGGACCTGAGGGTGGCAAGGACAATGCCTGTGCAAGAGCAAGAAAATGGATCCTTGATCATGGTGGAGTAACACACATACCTTCTTGGGGAAAGACATGGCTTTCGGTATGACCATATTCAGTAAAATTCAAATCTCAATAGACTTACATACTAAAAAAATTTGTACTGTAAACTAAAATCTAATCATACTCGTATTACCAATTTGGAAATGAATAGGTTAGGTTTCAAATATATACACTCTGGATGATAACTATATATGTTAAATAACTCAACTATGCAATGTTCCTTTATTCTAGATACTTGGTCTATTTGAATGGACTGGAAGCAATCCAATGCCCCCAGAATTTTGGATCCTTCCTTCATTCCTTCCCATGCATCCAGGTTTGTACAATATCTACTTACTGCTTCTATTTGAATTAGTCATCTCTACTTAAAGTTGCTACTACAAAGTTTTATTGGTTTTTGTTTTTTGAAATTTCATAATAAAACTTGCAACATTCAAAATGCTTATTTTACTTATAGCTTACCAATTGCTTTGCCCCTAAAATGTAGCCAAAATGTGGTGCTACTGTCGGATGGTGTACATGCCCATGTCATACCTTTATGGGAAAAGGTTTGTTGGCCCAATCACACCTCTCATTCTTCAATTGAGGGAGGAACTCTACAATGAACCTTATAATGAAATTAACTGGAAGAGTGTGCGTCATCTTTGCGCGCAGGTGAGTTTACCTTAATTTTCTCCTCATGGTTGATACTTTTTTGTTTTTTGGTAGATATGTTTTTAAATATTTCTTCCAATGCATTGATTATGTAAAACTATTATTACAGGAGGATATCTACTATCCCCATCCTTTGATACAAGATTTGCTTTGGGATAGTCTATACCTATTCACTGAGCCTCTTCTCACTCGTTGGCCATTTAACAAGTTGGTCAGAGAGAAGGCTCTTCAAGTAACAATGAAGCATATTCATTATGAAGATGAGAATAGTCGATACATTACTATTGGATGTGTAGAAAAGGTAATGTAACTTTACAATCAAGAAAAGCAATGGTGAGCATCTACTTAGGCTATGAAACAGTTTTCCTAATGTCATATGCTTTGAACAGGTTCTATGTATGCTTGCTTGTTGGGTTGAAGATCCAAATGGAGATTATTTCAAGAAGCATCTTGCTAGGATCCCAGATTACATATGGGTTGCTGAAGATGGAATAAAGATGCAGGTTAGTAGTTATATTTAGCAAAATAATTGTAGATTTTTGTTCCCTCTGTTGAAGATTTACATTTCACTTTATAATGAACTGTGTAAGAAGACATTCCCTAAATCGTACTATTTTAGGGTTGGTTATGTACACCAATATATACATTTAAACTTTAGCATGAGCCTAACCTATGGTTTTCAGGTTTTAAGTTTATAGTGCTGAGGTACCTTGCAATAAAATAAGTGCTTGCTAATTTTGATATTTTGTATGCAGAGTTTTGGTAGTCAAGAGTGGGATACTGGTTTTGCCATTCAAGCATTACTTGCTAGTAATCTTGTTGATGAAATTGGACCTACACTCGCAAGAGGACATGACTTCATAAAGAAATCTCAGGTTTGCTTTTCAATTCTTTTACCACCACTTAACCTTGATAATCAGGTCTACCTTTTGACCTTTTTTCTTTTATTTTTTTAAAAATATGTATGTATATATCCTGTATTCACTCAATCTAATTATTGCAATTTCCATGAAAAATTAAAAAGGTCAAAGACAATCCTTCTGGGGACTTCAAAAGCATGTACCGTCACATTTCCAAAGGATCGTGGACCTTCTCTGATCAAGATCATGGATGGCAAGTTTCTGATTGCACTGCAGAAGGTTTGAAGGTAATTTACTTTGTTTACATGATTCAATAAAGTCAAGTATTTCACCTCATCCATAATCACTGTGGTCCTCACCAAATATAATCTATTTCACAGTGTTGCTTGCTTTTCTCAATGATGCCTCCAGAGATTGTTGGTGAGCAAATGGAACCAGAGCAGTTCTATGATTCTGTCAATGTCCTACTTTCTCTACAGGTAAGGATTAACTTAGTTAATGTTGTATCTTCAAGAATATTTATTGTGCACTTGTGAGCAAGAATAAGAAATCCAAATTGCCATTGGTTTTACTACGGAACTAAAATTGCTCAACTACAGGAAAATTATTTTTCCAAATGCAATAGGTTTTGTTTTCTAAAGCTTCTTCTCCTAAACTTTTACCAATTCCAGTTGTAGCTACCATTACATTTGAACAATATGATAAAATTCTAAAGGCTTTTGAAACTCACTTTGCACAAACCGTGGAAGCTTCATTTCCCTCTAGTACATTGTTTATTTCTTAAGTATTTCACTTTGTTCAGATCAATAAGCTTTATTCTATGGCTTAATGTAGAGTAAAAATGGTGGTTTAGCTGCATGGGAGCCAGCAGGAGCATCAGATTGGTTGGAAGTAAGTAATTAACTCAGCAAATTGAATTGACCTTGAAATATTATTTTGGAAATACTTTGAAACTATCTAATTGCCGTTAAATTCACTCATTGACATATATTAATGGTATATTATTTTTCTTTTCCCCCCCTCAGCTGCTTAATCCAACTGAATTCTTCGCGGATATTGTTATTGAGCATGAGTATGTTGAATGCACTGCATCAGCAATCCAGGCTTTAGTTTTGTTTAAAAAATTATATCCCGGGCATAGGAGAAAAGAGATTGAAAACTTCATTAAAAATGCGGCACGCTTCCTTGAAGACATACAAATGCCAGATGGTTCATGGTTTGTTCCTCCATTGGTTTATTAGATATGTTTGAAACGATTGGTGTTTATAAAAAAGAAGTATTACAGAAGGTCACTTACATGATAAAGCATTTTGACAGGTATGGAAATTGGGGAGTTTGCTTCACTTATGGTTCATGGTTTGCACTTGGAGGTCTGGCTGCTGCTGGCAAGAGTTACAACAATTGTCCAGCTATGCGCAAAGGTGTTGACTTCCTACTTAGAACACAGAGAGATAATGGTGGTTGGGGAGAAAGCTACCTTTCTTGCCCAAAAAAGGTAAATGCTTCGACATGGAATGTGCTTCTTGATAAATTTTCATAATATCTTTAATTCCATCACTGTTTTTAAAAGTTCAACCATCTTTAACAACACACACCATATTGTTTCCCAAATTGTTATGAAGGGTAAAATTTTGGTCAGCTAAGTTATCGTGGATCAAGAAGTTAAAGAAATGTCTTAGTGTTTTGTACTGATGAGAATTTGTAGATACTAGATAATTTTGATAAAAAGTTCTCTGTCCTTTATTTTATAGGAATATGTACCTCTAGAAGGCAACCGATCAAATTTGGTGCATACTGCATGGGCAATGATGGGTCTTATTCATTCTGGACAGGTCAGTTAGTAGTCTGAAAATGTAGAGTTATACCTCTCATACTATCTTTTCATATTCTTTTATTTCATAACTCTGATATTAAAACCTTATTTGTGATAGGCTGAAAGAGACCCAACACCTCTTCACCGTGCCGCAAAGCTGATAATAAATTCTCAAATGGAAGATGGTGATTTTCCTCAACAGGTACATATCTTTAATTTACATCTATAGCTCCAAACAATCAAAAAATGAAAAAGATAATAATTAATAATCATAAAAAATAAAAATATATATATATAAAAAAAAAAGAGAGAAGAAAGGAGATTGACATGTTACACTATGAACACATTTAGCCCCCAAAAAATAATCTAAATGGGTGCTAGGTAATTGAAACAATAATTTTGTCTTAAAGAGGTTAGAAGAGAAAGACAAAGCAACAAAACAATATGGAAGTATATATGCTTGCATAGTGCTAGTGTTTATAACAATTTATCTCATTTTTATGGCAGGAAATCGCTGGAGTGTTCATGAAGAATTGCATGTTACACTATGCAGCATACAGAAATATATATCCATTGTGGGCTCTTGCAGAATACCGCAAGCTTGTCCCATTACCATCTAGAAATGCTTAAGTGAAGCAGTGAATTTTGTAGTTCAAGAAATGTATGAATGACAATGATATAAAATCCAACAGTGAATTCTCTTACCATTGTGTAACCTTTTTTTTCTCTCTTCCCTAAGGGGCTATTTATGTTTGTATAGAAATTTAAATACACTGGATAAAAGAAATGAGAAGTTCTTCCTTCCACGTGTAGAAGCAAGGCTTGCATAATGTTGTATCACTGGATAATAAAGTAAATGAGAAATTCTTCCATGTATTATACCAACCTTTTGCTCTTAAACTCTGTGCACAATGAAACTACTTCTTTTCAATTATTCCATGTGAAAGCTCGGATTTGTGTTAAAATAAAAGAGCTTGTTCAGACCCCCAATTAAAAATTACGGCTAGATTGCTTTTACTTTTACTTAATCAAAGTGCGGAACAAAAGTAAATGTACGCAATGAACTGATACTACTCTAGAGCATAAACATGAACAACAAACAATAAAAGTAAAGCATAAGAGTAAGGGAAGAGAGATGCAAATACAAGATAACACCAAGATGTGTTATTAAAAAGGAAACCGAAGAACTCGACAAAAAACCTCTCTGTGACCCTCCAAGTCGAAATTGATCCACTAAAGAATAAAGTTGGAGTACACGAATAACAAAAACCCCTCCAAACCTAGTCTACCCAATCATGGACAAACGCAGTGTTTTAAGCCGGGAGGGGGGTGGAGATGAGCGAAAAAAAATTTTCAAATACGCATTCATATAGTATTAATAAACTATCAACCAAGACAAATACAAAAAAATCATTGTTTCTAAATATATTACGATACAATCTACTAACAAAAACAAAAGACATGAAACACTACTGTTTCTTTATGCTATCATCTATGAAAAGGGAACTCGACGCTCTTTCAAATCTTCAAAATCATCTACTATTGAATCCAAACTAAATGTCGAGGCTATATCCTTTTCAATGTATAACATCAAAGAGTCCGTCAAAAAATCATTTTCCATTTTGTTTCGAAGGTTAGTTTTGACAACTTTCATAGCTGAAAATGCTCGCTCTATAGTGGCAATAGAAACTGGAAGAGTAAGCACAAGTCTCACCATTCTATAAACAGGTTTGTAGTGTTCTGAATTTCCAGTTCTCACTAACCATTGAGACAACTCAGATAAATTTTTCAATTTTTTGAACTCTGGATCTTGGACTCCATTATGCTCAAAATAATAAAGCTCCTTCTCCAACACTTGTTTGTCATAATCTGTGAAATCTTGTGGATAGAAATTCTTTACCAACAAACAAAGATCACTAATTCTGAAAGATTTTAATGCCTCTCAAGTTTCTAAATCTAAGCTAAGCCTAAGTAACTCCATTGCATCTTCATTAAACTGATAATTTAGTTCCTGTAATTGAGAATCTATTGTAGCATAAAAAATATTTACTCGATAATGACGCTCATTTGTAACGTTATCTTACTGATTACAAGCTTGACCTCACCTCGCAACATAACGAGCATTCATATCCAGGACATTAATGCAATACTTCTCACAAAATGATATTACAGTGGTAAGTAAGCCATCCCATCCATTATCTCTAAATTTTTGGATAAGTGCTTTAGTAGATGAAACTAAATGCATGACATTTAAAATGTCTTGAAATTGGCTTTGCAAAGCTTGACAAAGTTTATCAGTGATCTCCATAGTTTCCTTCTCAAGATGCAAGATGAAGACAAATTCAAATGAAGTTAAACCATCATAAGCTGACTCTCCTTTTGCCCGATGTTCTCCATCAATCGCATCATCAATTATATTTTGTAAAACTTCAACAGTTGAAGTAAACATCCTTAATAAGCTAGAAACTGATCTAAAATGTGAACTCCAACATGTTTCTACAGGTCGTTGTAAAGTGCCAATTTGATTAAGTCCACTTCCAGTCTCAAGCTCTTCAAGATCAATCAAACGTGTTATTTCATTAGCATTGGCAACTCTCAATTGCTCATTGCGCTTGCATGAAGCATTAATAATTTTGATCAGAAAAAGCAATGTAAGAAAAAAATGACTAATGGGAACAACTTGTTTTGATGCTTCTACTAATGCCAATTATAAGCGATGTGCAAAACAATGGATGTAGTAAGCATATGGGCAATCATTCAAAATCAAAACCTGTAATCCATTCCACATACCTCGCATGTTGCTTGCTCCATCATATCTTTACCCTCGAATATTTTGTATATCTAAGCAATGTTGAGATAACAAAGAATATATCCCTTCTTTAGAGTCAAAGCCACAGTGTCAACAACATGAATAAGCCCAAAAAAACGTTCTTTCACAAAGCCTTCTGCATCAACATATCTAAAAATCACAACCATTTGCTCTTTCATGGACTCATCATGAGCTTCATCAACCATTATGCAAAACTTTGCATCACCAATTTCTTCCCGAATGGCCTTCTTCACTTTGGTTGAGAAAACAAGTAGAATTTCCTTTTGAATCCTAAGTGATGTGTAGATTGCATTTTTGGGAGCTTTTTCTATTATTTTAGCAACCTTTTCATTCCAAAAAGTCACAATACCCAATGATTCATGAAAGTTCCCACGATTTAATGAACTAAAACTTTTATCTCGACCTCTAAAAACTATAGCTTGAAAGGCAAGATATCAGAAAATAAAAATTGTGGCCTTTAGTTGCAACCGATTATTTGCAATTTGTTCAGTAGTGAAATGATCAACTACCCTTTGCAAATGCTATGATTAGTTCATCAAATCCTTACACATTTGCTTAGCAACTCTATGAGCTGAGTTAGGATCTTTTCCTATATGACCTTAAAAATAACAATCTTTGCCCCCAACCTTTTTCCAATTTCTAAATCCACCAACAATGAATGTATTTTGTCCCACAACCACATTTGGATTATGAAAGACAAAGCAGGGTAGACAATAAACTACATCTGTTGTAGGAGAATATTCAAGCCCATTTGAATTATTTCTAAACCAAGAAGCTTGAAAGCTACGATTGCGCTTTCCACTTTTTTTGAATGTCTCTAGAGGAGGTTGGTGCGGACCTTTTTTAATGTAAGCCTGTCGAATT
The DNA here is from genome assembly GCF_001633185.2 of Quercus lobata. Lineage (NCBI taxonomy): Eukaryota > Viridiplantae > Streptophyta > Magnoliopsida > Fagales > Fagaceae > Quercus > Quercus lobata. The sequence goes on from NC_044908.1 coordinate 85,735,333, forward strand.
TCATCACGTTGATTAACATGATATTCCCATATTTGTTTGCGTGTTCCGGGATCATAATCCAAAGAATCAAGGTCAATTCTTTGAAATTGTGTTTGAGAGATTGGAACATCCACATTTTCCGGAATTGGAACATCCACATTTTCTAGAATTGGAATAGCAACATTAGTTGTTGGCAATTCCACGTTGACTTCGGAAGAATTTGAAGTTGAACCTTTTCTTTTGAAAAAATCAAGCATTGTAGTTGATTTTTTCATGATCTACAAATAAAATAAAAATCATATAAGAATCACCGTTATTTTCTTAAATTTGTGTGACAATTTTTTATATTATATGATTTGTTTTTTTCTTTTTGTCTTTGGTTTGCCTTTATTTATGTCTTTGTGTTTGGTCTACCTTTATTTATGTCTCTGTGTTGTCTCTGCCTTTATTTATGTCTTTTGTGTCTTTGTGTTGTCTCCATCTTTCTAATTCTGACCCACTAATCCAATGAATCCCACTACCAACACTACTAACAAAAACTTTTCTTAAATTTACCTTCTTCTTTTTTTTTGTCACTTATCCGTTGCCCAACTCCACTTGTCCCTTTTATGCCCAACTACCAGTCAACTAAGAAAAAACTATCTCTACAAACTCTACTCTCTCTCTGTATCTCTCTTATCTATATAATGCAAGAGAGAGTCACAAATACAAAGTGACAGAGTCACAAAGCCAAAAAGCCCCCCCCCCCCAAAAAAAAAAAAAACACCACAGCCACAAGCAGCACAGATTCAATTCACAATCACCATTCACCAACATCAGTTCAGTTCATCACTCATCAGTAAAAACACAAACATGAAACACCACAAGTCCACAAGGCACAAGCATAGTTTCTATGAATCTCAGATTCTCAGATCACAAGGTTTTGAAAATTTGAAGGAAAAGATAAGAGTAAATACTTGTGAACTATGAAGGCTCGAAGCTAGGCTAGCTAGGTAGATTGAGCAATTGGCGGCGGCAGCGGCAAGTGGGTCTCTTCTCGCGTGGGTTTCGCTCTCGCTGGTGTGGGTACTGTTGTATTGGACTGGGTCTCGCTCTGGTCTCGCTCTTTGTCTCGCTTCGTCACGGTGACACGGCTCTTTGTCTCTCTCCATCACGGCAACATAGCTCTATGATCCGTGATCAAGATGGCTCTGCTCTGAGTACTCTCTATCTTTATCTCTATCTCTCTGTCTCGCAGCTCTTGCCTCTCACTTTCCTTTCTTTTCTTTTCTTTTCCTTTATTTTTTGCTTTCTCCGTTTGGTTTTGGATTGTTGAAAGCCGAGGGTTTTTTTTTTTTTTTTTTAAGATTTACATGGATCATGGGCTCTGCCCTGAGCTTGTCGGATGATGGGAAGGGGTTCATGATTTTTGGGAGGGGGGCCTAAGCTAAAATCTCAGGGGGGCCTAAGCCCCTTTTTTTTTTTTTTTGGGTCTAGTGGGGGCTCGAACCCCCTTAGCCCTTTACCTGTGTCCGTCCCTGTACCCAATGTACTTGAACCCTCCAAGCTCCTGCTACCAACGGACTTCTCGGAGTCATGTCTTCACTAGCTTTTTGGATCCCGCAATACGCCCGATTGCATCTGCCAAGCCTCACCAGCTTCTTTTGGCAAATCTCTAAATCTTCCCTAGCTCCAAAACACTCTATACTTTGAATAGGTGTGGGTTGTTTTTGGGTACAAAACTCCTCTTAAGGTATGGCAATGAGAGAGGGAAGGAGAAGATGTTACAATGATTTCTCACTAAGGATAAGTAGCTCTCTCTCTAAACGATGAGTGTCTTGTGTTGTAGAAAACCTATTTATGGTTTTTCTCTCTAAAATGACCTCTCATACTTTTGTGGGTAATGAGGGTATATATAGTATGGGTGAAGGGTAAGAAAGTCACACTTAAAATCCTTCGGGAAGAACGTTTCGTGAGTATTTCGCAAGAAGGCCTTACCAACGAGACACTCATGACATCGATAGCCTGGGATGACTCTTCAGTTTCTAGCATGTGCTTCTCACATGCCCTTTTCGCGTGATACTCTTCTCACGAGTTAGTCGCAAAATTACACTAATTCTTCATTTCATGCTCGATTCTTCACCAATTTAATACTAAACCCAATATAATAAAATCCCACAAAATACAAGAAACAAAATTAAAGCAATTACAACACTTTTTGTTATGGAATAAAGCCAACATAAAACATAGTTGTAAATCACAACTTTACAAGAAATGGTGAAATAATGATTCTCAAAAAAAAAAAAAGAAAAAAGAAAAAGAAAAAGAAATGGTGTAATAAAAATTCAAAATACACTACTCAGAAAGCATAAAATAAAAAACTCTTTTAGCGCCCCCACACACACACGGAAAAATCGAATTATGCTTTTCAATAATGATTTCTTTATTTACCTTTACTTATTATCATTTAAAAATCAGGGCAGGGTTATTGATATAACTGATATCTGATTGAGTCAAAATCAAACCCATCCAATCTATAATCATATATAGGTTATTAGTAATATATCTTTTTGTTTTTAATTATTGTTCATACTTTTGTTGTTGGTTAGTTAGTAACTAACGTGGTTGACTTGATTTTGTAAGCTTAGCCTATGTTACATCAAGTGCTATTACCAATTTTATTTCAAAAAATCTGCTAACTAATGATATAATAATGAATGAAAGTGCATGATTGATATCACAACCAAGGTTGTTAGTTTCGTACTGTACTGGTGCCTGAAACGGTACAGAAACATCCTTCCTTCGTACCGGTTTAAATACCGGCAGTACCGCGAGCGTTTTGGTTGTACCAGAAGAAATGCCATATTTCGGCTGGAAGATGGATATCGGCCCGAAACAAAAACACAGATTTCTATGTAATTTTTCACTCGCCTAAGATAATTTCTCAACAAATATAACGATCTGATGCATCTCTCTTTGTCTCTCTCGTATCTTGGTCTCAACAAATTTCACGTCTGTATTCCTCTAATCTTCTTCGCTTTTTTATGTCTTCATTGTTTCTCAAATTGTTTTGCTTTGGGTGCCCACATGATGACTGACCAAAGGTGAGATAAGACTTGCTTTTTGAAATTTGAAATGAGATAAGAATCAATGGAGGTAGCCTTGTGGAGGAGATAAAATCAAGATAAAAATATAGAAAGATAAATTGTAAAAGTAAAAGAGAATGAGTGGAGGTGAAAAAAAAAGTGAGTTATTAAAAACTATTTGTTGGCAAATGGTAGTTGAAAATTGAGATCCGTGTACCAAAACAGAAATAAAAATGTAATCTTCACAGTATTTTTATAACACTTTCACAATAAGTTTTAAGTTTCAGGTTGTTAAGGGTTTTTATTAGTGGGGCAAAAAGGTCATTTTAGTGGTAAATTCAAATTAGAACCAATAACAAATAGTCACCTATGATTTTGTTAGGTTCTAAATGTTTAGACCAATTGGCAAATCGTGAACACAAACTTGTCTAGATATAGATCTTAAAGTCTATAGGTTTTATTAGACAATGCTCAATGTGATTCAAGTCAAGATTCAAGAACATACAAGCTGCAGGAAGAAGATTTCATAATCTGTCTGGTTCGATCGATCGAAAGACAGGCTCGATTGATCGAAAGTCGTATCTGCAGAATTTTAATTAAGCCCAAACAGCAGTTCAAGCCCATTTAGGATTAGGGTTTCTAATCTACTTCTCCCAATATATAAAGGAAACCTTAAGCACGTTTTTATGTGGCTTTTCAAAGAGAAAAGAGTGTGCCTCTTTTGTATTTAGGGTTTTGTTCCTAAAAGGCTCTCTTATGTCTTCTACTGGTGCTATTCCTTGAAGAATCTTAAGATCCAGTGTTGTAGAAGTTGCTGTCTTCTCTTGTCATCAAAGGTGTTGATGATCTAAACCTTCAAGGGTGGTCTTGGAGTCACAAACAGAAGAGTTTGTGTTGCTAAACCTTTGAGTGGGATCTCAAAGTCACAAACGGGGGTGTTTGTGTTTTGCAAAGGCCAAAGAAAGAAGGAGTTCGTGGATTCGGAGCTTGCACGTGGTCGTGTCAGTAAGTTCTACTGGTTGGTAACAATAAGAAGTCAAGTGTGGGGGCTTGTAAGTCTTATTGTATGAACTTCGATTCTTTCTAGTGGATTTGCTTTTTACCTTAAGGATAGCTAGGTTAACTCCTCCCCAGGTTTTTTTACCGATTTGGTTTTCCTAGGTTATCATATCATTGTGTTATTTATCTTTCCGCTATTATGCATGATATGATTGTTTGATTGTGATAACCTAGACTTGTAATTTGGACTAAGTAATCACTTGGCTAATTACCTAGGTTAATTTGATTGTGGTTTTAAGGGGTCTAAAAACTATCAAGTGGTATCAGAGCGGGTTGCTCTTTTGTTTTAGATCTTTTGATCTAAGAGCTGATCCTTGACCCCTATTATCATGGATAATTTGAAGTGTCTTTCTGATCATGTTTATGCTCATGCTTCTGTTGATTTTATTGATGCCTGTGAAACTCTTCGTAAGGAATTATTGAAATCTATGAAAATTGCTAAGAAATTCAAGGAAAAGTTAAAATTGGCTAATCTTAAAAAAGAGGAATTGATTGTTAGATTAGATGAATCTAATAAAAAGAATGAATTTTTGAGAAATCAAATTTCCTCTCAAGATGAGAATATGAAAAGCTTGGAAAAAGAGTTAGTTGAATCTAAAGCTAAAATTGAAAATTTGACTAGTACCAAGCCTGCTGTTGATAACAGAAGTGTTTCTGTTTCTCTTAAGTCTAAAACTGAGAAAGTTTATATCCCTCATTTCAAGAGGAATAATAAAGAAAATACTTATTTTGCTAGGTTAGACAAAGGTAAATATTCTGATGTAGACGTTGAAGTTTCTAAACCTATGTCTAAACCTACTGTTAGAAAGCACAATAAATCTGTTTTTGTGTCTACCTGTCACCTTTGTGGTGTTGTTGGTCATATTAGACCAAATTGTTCTTTGTTAAGGCAAAAACCAAAATTTGAGACTAGATTTGTTCTTAGAAATACTGATGTTCCTAATTTTGTTCCTGTTTGTCACTTTTGTGGTGTCCATGGTCACATTTGTCCTAATTGTCATAAATTGAAATTTAAGCATTCAATGTTTCAATCTAGGATATGTGATGATATTTCTCCTACCATAAGTCCATATAAATTGCTTCATATTCTTTTGAAAAATTTGAGCTTGTTGGCTTGTGAAAGAAATTTGCAAGATTTTAGTCTTTCTCAGAAGATTGGTATAATTCCTCAAATACACTCTGCTTCTCATGAATTTTCACCTACAAAGCCGAAGACTCGTGCTATATGGGTGAGAAAAGATTCTCCAAGGTGAGTGTTGCTAACTTGTCCCTGATTTAATTCTTTCAATATATTGTGGACATGTTTTGTTTCTGTTTTTGGTCGTGTTTTTTTTAGGTTGTTTTTTATTTAAAAAAAAAATCCAAAAACATTGAAAATTTTCAAAAAGACAAAAATATTTTATTTTGTGTCTAGTTTTTCTTTTTGAGGATTACATGAATTGTGATATCTCTCTCTGGATTTAGAACATGCTTGACATTATGGAGAAACTTGAATAGTATGTGTTAAATAAGTGCTAAGTTTTTTTTTTTCTGATTTTGTATGAGTATGTACTAATTTGTACATGTACTCAAAGGTTAATTAAGAAATTGATATTTCTTGTTTGTGTACTCTCTATAGCTTAGTTAAGCACTGTCATGCATTGCATTTGCATTGTTCATTTAGCATAATGTGTGCTTTTTGTTTTTGGTCATAAATTTTTTAAAAGCAAAAAGATTTTTGTCTTTTTCACATCTTGGATTTATAATCAAGGATTGGCTATATTATCTTTACATAACAAGTTTATGTACCTTGTTTAGCTTGGGTGAGCTTCTTTTATTGCACTTTACTAATTTGAGCTTTGTAGTGCATGTTGTGTGGGAGATGTTTATAGTTTTTGATCACTTTGTCTTGATCTTGAAGTCACATGTTTTTGACTGTTGGACTTGAACCTTTTGAGAAAGGCATAAATAACTATCTTACCATTGTTCACTAGCCAATCATGAACACCTTATTGCATATCATAAGATTCTGTGCTCGAGAAAATGTAACACATGCACAAAAAGAACATAAGGTGTAACCTCGGTTTAATTGCTTAATACTTAAAATTGATGTGTACTATTAGGCTTGATGCCAAATCACATAATTAAAATCGGTGTATATTATGAAGCATAAAATCAAGAAACTTACATGATTGCAAGCTTATGATCTAGGAGATGTGGGAGTTATATGATATAACTCTTTAGGTGATAGTCTCTTTCAAATTCTATGTAATGAATTTTGTAGACTTTGTAATTGATTTCTATTTATATATCACCTCACATGTATCTCAAGTTTATGCTAGTTGCACACACTACACAAGTTACTCTTTGCTAAACTTGGTACATTATATTGTGTGTGATCTTGTTGTAGCCATCCAAGATTACATGTTCCTGGATTTTGATGCAAATGTCTTTAATATTTGAGTTTTGGAGACAAATTGATTAAAAAATCTTGTCTTTGGAAGATCTGGGTTGAATTCAAGTGTTTTTGAAAAACTTTTAATCTCATACTCATGCATTTCATTCATGAAATATTGTGCTTTGAGGAGTTTCTGCATTAAATTGCTCTGTTTTTTCAAAAAATTGATTTTTCCATGCATCATTTATGTTTAGGATTCACATGCATTGCACTGTTTCTGCATCCATCTTACAGTTTTGCAGTCATATCTCTCATTGTTTTCACATATAACATGCATACACTTTGCTACATTGTGTACTCAACTTGATCAAAAATTGATTAATGAATTTTTGAGCTATGTACTTTCTAGTATATGCATTTTTTATGTGTGAACTGTAGAAAATATTTTTCTTAAAAAATGTGATGGATAATCAATGTGCAAATATTTTCTCTACTCATGCAACTGTTTATGGGTCAAATAGTGCCATGTTTGCATTTTATTGAAAGAGAGAATATTTTTTCTTCATGTGTATCCTCAACTTAGTTTTTTTTTTTAAACTTGGTTTGTGTCTTTTTATTTATCCCCACCCCCTTTATTTTTCCCCAAAACTGTTTTTCCCAAAACTTGTTTTGTTTTTCCTATTTTTATAGGGGGAGAATTTTTTTTTAACCTTTGTGGTTCTTAGGGGGAGTTGTTGCTCTTCATAGGGGGAGTTGTCTCTATTTTCTCTTACTCTGTTACGTATGTTTTCTGTCTACCTTCTGATTAGGTAGACTTTGTTAATACCTGACAAAAAGGGGGAGACATAGATTGACCTGTTTGTTTTGTTTAAGGGGAGAATATAAAAAACTTTTTATTGTATCTAACTTAGGGGGGGGGGAGTTAGTTTATTTTTTTATATATATTCTATTTCATATTATTGTTTATATGTCTTTCTTTCCACACATACGGTGATGTGTTTGTTCAGTGTTTCAGGAAAGACAGGTGCATTCTGATCAAGACCTTCTACCTCTTCTTGCAACTTCTAGGTTAGGAGTCTTAGATTGGGATTTGTGATGTAATTGGGTATTTTATTGTATTGGGTTATTCTTGTATTTGAGCATTTCATTTTGTATGAAAGTTTTGTCACGAATTGCCAAATGGGAAGTTTGTTAGGTTCTAAATGTTTAGAACAATTGGCAAATCGTGAACACAAACTTGTCTAGATATAGATCTTAGAGTCTATAGGTTTTATTAGACAATACTCAATGTGATTCAAGTCAAGATTCAAGAACATACAGGCTGCAGGAAGAAGATTTCATAATCTGTCTGGTTCGATCAATCGAAAGACAGGCTCGATCGATCGAAAGTCGTATATGCAGAATTTTAATTAAGCCCAAACAGCAGTTCAAGCCCATTTAGGATTAGGGTTTCTAATCTACTTCTCCCAGTATATAAAGGAAACCCTAAGCATGTTTTTATGTGGCTTTTCAGAGAGAAAAGAGTGTGCCTCTTTTGTATTTAGGGTTTTGTTCCTAAAAAGTTCTCTTATGTCTTCTACCGGTGCTATTCCTTGAAGAATCTTAAGATCCGGTGTTGTAGAAGTTGCTGCCTTCTCTTGTCATCAAAGGTGTTAATGATCTAAACCTTCAAGGGTAGTCTTGGAGTCACAAACAGGAGAGTTTGTGTTGCTAAACCTTTAAGTGGGATCTCAAAGTCACAAACGGGGGTGTTTGTGCTTTGCAAAGGCCAAAGAAAGAAGGAGTCCGTGGATTCGGAGCTTGCACGTGGTCGTATCAGTAAGTTCTACTGGTTGGTAGCAATAAGAAGTCGAGCGTGGGGGCTTGTAAGTCTTATTGTATAAACTTCGATTCTTTCTAATGGATTTGCTTTTTACCTTGAGGATAGTTAGGTTAAATTCTCCCCAGGGTTTTTTACCAGTTTGGTTTTCCTGGGTTATCATATCATTGTGTTATTTATCTTTCTGCTGCTATGCATGATATGATTGTTTGATTGTGATAACCTAGACTTGTAATTTGGACTAAGTAATCACTTGGCTAATTACCTAGGTTAATCTGATTGTGGTTTTAAGGGGTCTAAAATCTATCAAATTTGTTGTAAAAATATTGAGAAAATGAAAGTTCAAAAACGTGTATAAACACCCTTGAACGTTTAGACCCCCGAATTACAACTTAACCAATTCAAGCAATATGTCAAACAACAAGTGTGCGGAAACTTAACAAAAGCTATAATATGGAATTGGTTAAAAACTATCTAAGCCAAAACAAAACATAATCCACAGCAGATAATAAAAAGGCAAAGATAGAGAGGAAGGAAGATGCAAACACAAAGACAACACGCGATGTGTTATCAAAGAGGAAACCGAAGCCCTCGGGGTAAAACCTCTCCGCCGTCCTCCAAGCAATAAACAATCCACTAGAAAATACAGTTGGGATACATGGACAGCAATAGACCCTCCAAGCCTAATCTACCCAGTGCACCTAAGCCCTCCAAGCTTCTTGCTCCAACGAGGTTGCGCTGAACCTTTTTCTTTTCTAGCTTCCCGGATTCCGCTACTAGACCGTAGCATCAACCAATGAAGATTGGTTCCTTCCTAACTGCTTCCCAGAAATCCAAACAGCTCTCTCACAGTAGTGATAATGGTGAGAATCAGGTTTGGTATAATGCCTCTCAAGGATTTGACAATGGAGAGGAAGAAAGTTGAGGAATTTGAAGAGACTCTAAGGTATAGATTGTGAGTGAATCAATCTTGTTTTTCTTTAGGGTTTCTCTCTCAAAATTCTCTCTGGAAACTCTCTCACAATCGTGGGTAAAAGGGGTATTTATACTAGAGTGGGAGAGGAATGTGAAACGTCAGGTTTTACAAAAAAGGGGTGGCTCGCGGCTTGACCAAGTCGCGAGATCCAGTCGCGAGATAACCGTATGGCCAGTTGTCTTGCTTTGTTCTGTAGTGCTCCAGCTAGCATGACTGTTCATCTTCCAGCATGCTTGGCACGTGTGCTGCGTCTGGTGGCTTGCAACCGCGAGTCACCCGCAAGTCCCAACCGCGAGTCTCTGTTTTCTTGCACACTCTTGAGCAATCTTCACTCTATCTCACTCACTACCCTTACATCAAACCCACCTAAATACAGGGTTACTAAATGCTGAATTACAAGCAAATTTAGCACGGAATAAAGCCAATTAGATTGTTGAATAAATTCAACCTTACAATCTCCCCCTTTAGCTATTCCGTGACAAAACCCTAAAACAGACTCTAGACTTAAAATGTGAGTTGGGAACAATTGATCAAAACTCACTCACACCTAACTCTAGAAGCTGTGAAGCACTTGAATCATATGAACATAATACTCTTGGAACACAACAATACACCGTGATCATTGTAAGCAGAAAATTATAAAATGCATATGAAACAGGTAATATGTGATCAAGCAAAGATGGAGTTAAGAAACAGACCATGGCTTGATCAACCAAGTGAACACCACAAGATAGTGATCACAGTGCTTATTCACACTTGGAATGAACACAAGGACATACAAGTTAACAAGCACAAGGCAAGACACTTGTATGTTCAACACTCAACCAATGCATAGTACACAAGGTATATGCATCTAGGAACAATCCTACAAGGGCACAAGAGTGACAGTATATAAATCAAAATGCAAGACATTTAGATTAAAGTACTGATTTCAACATAGCATAAAGGCTGCATTAAGCAAGGTACAAACCATAAAGCCTACAAACTATGCATAAAACATTAACCCTGAAAGCTTACAAAAGCACATGGGTACAAACACAAAACATCCTGAATAACAATTTACAAAACACAATATATCAACTTAAAGTGAAAACTTAAACTAAAGAAGAATGTAAAGACACTCCCCCTTAGGTAATATCCTCCCCCTCTGATCATGCCTATCACTCCCCCTTATTGTCATGGAATAGGCAATTCATCCTCTTCCAGCTTTCTCTGAATTTGATCCAATTGAGTTTGAAGAGAAGTAAACTTCATATCCCATCGAGTGCTTTGATGGTGTAGAGAAGCTGTGAGTCCAGACATCTTTGTATTCAACTCGTGGACAGAGGATACAATGCGATCAAGTTTCTCATCTAGGGAGAGAGTGCTGAAATGAGAGCCACTGTGAGATGCAGAAGTTTCTGGTTTGGCTCTCTTCCGACTATGTCCAATGCTTGCATTGAATGTACGCATGTTGATTGGACTTGGTTTTGAGATAGGAGATTCATCTGTATTATGAACAAGGGAAATGGCAGAACACAATCCAACAGACTTTATTAGCAGTGGGTTAATGGAAATTTAGGGATAATGAAGAAACCCTAATAGCTGGATGAAAATGGCCAGAAAATAGCAATGAGGGACACAAATGGCCCAAATTGAACTACACAGTAGAGGGAGTCAAAATAAAACCACACAATCAGCTGAAAAAGGACCCACATTCAACAACACATCAACAGGATACCACACAGGATCATTTTGAAACACCACATCAACAGCAGATCAGACAAAAATAGCTAACCCTAGCTAAGCACATGATGAAGAACAAAACCAACAATTTAAAATAGCTCAAAACAGAAACAAAAGCTTCCATAAGCTAAGCATGGACAAAGAGTAATAGCTGAGCTAAAAACCCATCTCAAAATCACAATCAAATGTGAATAATCCAGAGGGAAAACCATAACAACAAGTAGAATAGAGTTCAAGACAGAAAAACCATACCTGTTACTCGATGATTTTGAGCTGAAAAGAGGCAAACAACGGAAATCGAAAATGGAGGCACGGTGTGAATGGGTAAGAGCAGATGAGAAAGACAATGAACAGTCACAAAAAGATCGATGGAAAAACAAAAAAGTTTAAAAACTGCCCCTGTATTTCCAAAACATGCGATTTTTGCAACTGAAACGAGTCGCCAAAAAGTCGCCAGATTAAGCTGCCAAAACACTCAAGGACAAAAATTTGAAAAAAATTTTCTAAGTGTTTTTCGCGACTGGAAGGTCTACCCGCGAGTGAGTCGCGAGATGAGTCGCGAAAATCTCTGAGTAAAACGCGCGACTGGACTTTCCACTCACGAACAAGTCGCCAAAAATGACCCGCAAAGACGCGACTAAGGCACGCGACTTGACATACCCGCGACTGAGCCGCCAAAACAGGGCAAAACTGGATTTTTGAAATTTTCAGATTTTTCAAACAAAATACTTTCCAAAAACACCTAAAACACTCAAAAATCTTTTTGTGCTTGAATTAACAAAGATTGAGCATGTGAAAACACATTTCATCAAGTACAATCACACAAATGAATATGAAATTTATTGAACATAAACCTGTGTGTTGTGTGTGGATATCAACAATGAGATAGTCCTTCGTCTAATGTGAAGCTTCAATGATCAATTCAACCAAGGCATACACAATTAGCACTAGATCATGTGACCCATCTCAATTATAGAAATATGTATATATGACCTCCCACACAACTTGATAACATAACTTGGAGCTTAACATTTGACTCCACTTTCAATCATAACATTTGATCTTTTTGATCTTTTGAGGCAATCATCTCTCATTGTGAGAGTGATATATGACATTTCACTTTAAAGAACAAGCCTTTGGCTTTTTGAATAAACATTCACTTTAATATAAGGTCGCTTACCCTTTTTCCTAGTCAAATACTAGAATGTGCGACAGGCTTTTGCAGCTCAATATCTCTTTTCATTTGGAGATTTACATTTGGTGAGCTATTTTTAGCAAAACAAAAATAAAGAGTGGGAAGATATATAGACACAAGTCTATGCATGTCTCAAGATCAACAAAACCATTCACTAATCATTCATGACAAGTTTGAAGATCTATTTACAACAATCACAAAGATTTCAAGATTTCTCCCACAGAAATATGAGTGCAAAGAAACAAGTAATGCTCGAAAATGCACAAAGCCATTAGCACAAAGGTACAAGGCAAAACAAGTTTTGAGGCAAAAACTCAACAATGTGAATCAAGCTTTTTGATTTTCTAATTTTGATGTAATTTTTGGATTTTTGACATAAAAGAAGAAAATGATTGAACAAACATAGAAAGAAGCAACAGTATTCACAAATGGACAAACAAACAATAAACATGTTGCACAAAGAGCTAACAAAGAAGTGTGTGCCCCAACACAAACAAACTTATCATATTATAAATATGTGAAGCACACAACACACAAGAGAGTCAAGGAATTGTACCAACACCAATGGTCTTACGGAGTGATTCAAACCGTGGACCATCGAGAGGCTTGGTGAAGAAGTCCGCCTTTTGATTGTCGGTGGGTATGAACTCAAGACACACAACTCTTTCCTCTACCAAATCCCAAATGAAATGGTAACGTATCTCTATGTGTTTAGATTTTGAATGCTGGACAGGATTCTTGGAAAGATTGATGGCACTGGTGTTGTCACAGAAGACACACAACGTTTCTTGAGGAATTCCATAGTCATGAAGTAATTTCTTCATCCAAAGAAGCTGAGTGCAGCAACTTCCAGCAGCGATGTATTCTGCTTTAACAGTAGATAGAGACACGGAATTTTGCTTCTTGCTCATCCACAAGACAAGATTGTTACCAAGGTAGAAACAGCCACCTGAAGTACTTTTCCGATCGTCTACACTGCCAGCCCAGTCAGCATCTGAATATCCAGCAAGACAAGCATTTGAGTCTTTTGAATACCACAGACCATAGTTTGAAGTACCATTCACATATCGAATGATTCGCTTAGCAGCAGTCAGGTGAGATTCCTTCGGATTAGCTTGGTACCTGGCACAAACGCCAACACCGAAAGCAATGTCCGGTTTACTGGCTGTAAGATAGAGCAAACTCCCTATGATACTCCTATACAATGTAGGACTTACTTCGACTCCAGACGAATCAACATTCAGTTTAGTGGATGAGTTCATGGGAGTGGAGGCATGTTTTTTGGAGTTTAGTCCAAACTTCTTGACAATGTTTCTGGCATACTTCTCTTGAGATACAAATATACCCTCCTTCTGTTGTTTGACTTGAAGACCCAAGAAAAATGTGAGTTCCCCCAACATACTCATCTCAAACTCCTTCTTCATCTCTTCAGAAAATTCAGTAGCACGATCTTCGATGGTTGCCCCAAACACTATGTCATCAACATAGACTTGTGCCACAAGGAGATAATCTTCATCATTTTTGACAAACAGAGTTCGGTCGGCATACCCTCTTTTGAAACCTCTATTTAGAAGATAGTGTGTAAGACGATCGTACCAGGCTCTAGGCGCTTGTTTTAAGCCATAAAGGGCTTTCTTCAATCTTAATACATGATCTGGAAAATGAGGATCCTCAAATCCTTTTCGTTGCTCAACAAATACTTCTTCATTTAGATATTCATTCAGAAATGCACACTTTACATCCATTTGATAAAGTTTGAAATTCAAAGTGCATGCAATGGACATGAGGATTCGAATGGATTCGAGTCTTGCCACCGGAGCGAAAGATTCATCAAAATCTACTCCTTCTACTTGAGTGTATCATTGAGCTACTAACCGAGATTTGTTTCGAATTATCTCTCCATCTTCATCAGTTTTGTTTTTAAAAATCCATTTTGTGCCTATAACATGAACGTTCTCAGGCCTTAGAGCAAGTTCCCACACATCATTCCTCACAAACTGATTCAGCTCTTCATGCATTGACTCAACCCAATTCTCATCTTGAAGAGCCTCTTCAACCCTTTTTGGTTCAAACTGTGCAAGATAGTAGTGATATGTTACATGATTGGCTAGCAGAATGTTTCCTTTCCTGAGGCGAAGGCCGTCATCAAGAGATCCTATGATGTTACTTTCCGGATGATTCTTGATAACTCTTGAAGATGGCCTTTTTGAAGTGGAAACTTCATCACTTCGAGAGATAGGAGGATGAACTTCCGGAGGAGTAAGAGGACTTGATGTTCTAAACATCGATCTCGTTTCCATTCTTGGGTTGATGGGAGTCGATTCTACTTCTGTTATAGGTTCTTCACCTTCTATATCCAAAGCTTCTACCTCAACATCGGGCTCTTTGGTGCTCATCCCTTCTACATCATCAATCATTTCCACCTTAGATAAGGCATCATCAATCTTGACATTTATGGACTCCATCACAGTCTTTGTTCTCTTGTTAAACACTCTATACGCTCGACTTGTAGTAGAGTACCCAAGAAAAATACCCTCATCACTTCTCGCATCAAACTTCCCAAGATTCTCCCGATCATTTAGGATATAGCATTTACTTCCAAACACTCGGAAATACTTCACTTTAGGCATCTTCCCATTCCATATCTCATAGGCAGTCTTCTTTGTACCAACTCGAAAGAAAATCCTATTGCCAATGTGACACGAGGTGTTGACAGCTTCTCCCCAACATTTTTGAGGTATTTGCTTGTTAAGCAACATGACTCTTGCAATCTCCTGAATCACACGATTTTTTCTCTCTACCACTCCATTTTGTTATGGAGTTTTGGGAGCTGAAATTCTCTTTTAATTCCATTCTTCTCATAGAAGGACTCGAATCTTGTATTCTCAAATTCCCTCCCATGATCACTTCTAATTTTGGCAATCGGAATCCCTTTTTCGTTTTGTAGTTTCTTGCACAGAATCTCCAACCTCTCACATGCTTCTGATTTTTCTCTAAGGAATTCAACCCAAGTGTATCTTGAGTAGTCTTCCACAATGACCATAATGTATCTCTTCCCCCCTAGGCTTTCAGTTCTGGTATGCCCCATTAGATCAACATGAAGTAACTCCAAACACCGAGAAGTGGCAATCACATTCACCTTGTGATGACTTGCCTTAGTTTGCTTCCCCATTTGACACGCACCACAAACGGTCTTCTTCACTTTTCCAAACTTAGGAAGTCCCTTGACTGCTTCAAGTTTGGAGACTTTTGCTACTTGTTTGAAGTTGGCATGCCCAAATCTGTGATGCCACAGCTCCAACATATCCACACGAGCACTTCTACACGATATGGGTGCCGTGGGAACTATTCCATAACAGTTATCTGTAGTCCGATTTCCCTCCAAAACCTGAATCCCCTCTTCATTGATGATCAAGCATCCCTTCTTAGATAATTGTACCAGGAAATCATCATCACAAATTTGAGTGATGCTCAGCAAATTCGCCTTCAGTCCTTTTATGTACAGCACATCTTTCAACAGCGGCAAACCAGGTATCTCAATGGTTCCTTTGCCTAGGACTTGAGCATGACTTCCATCACCAAAGGTCACATAGTCACCAACCTTTTCTTTGAGTGTCTTAAACAGTGACTTATCCCCTGTCATATAGCGAGAACACCCACTGTCAAGATACCACAAACACGCATTAAACACCTTCAATGAGGTATGCACAAATAGGTTCACATGTGACAAACATTCTTGACCTTCAAACACAAACTCATCATCAGTTTTCATGCTTCTTTCAGATTGATTTTTCATTTTCAGATTCTCAATCATCTCACACGACATTCTATTCTTTCTTTTATATTTCTTAATCAATGATTTAGATTCAGATATGCTACTGTGTAAGACATGATTCTGATTTTCAAGATATTCTAGCATGTGAACAAATACTCTAGCATGTTTCTTAGTTTTTAACAACTCTACGAGATCATTAGTAAAACACCTTTCAAACATATGCATAGAGTCATTTTCACAAACACTTAAGCTACAATTCAGCATGGTATTTTCTATAACAACAACCACAACACAGGGGTCTAGGATCACACTTAGGTAATAAAACCACAACAAGTGTACCCGCTCTGATACCAATTGAAAGTTCAAAAACGTGTATAAACACCCTTGAACGTTTAGACCCCCAAATTACAACTTAACCAATTCAAGTAATATGTCAAACAACAAGTGTGCGGAAACTTAACAAAAGCTATAATATGGAATTGGTTAAAAACTATCTAAGCCAAAACAAAACATAATCCACAGCAGATAATAAAAAGGCAAAGATAGAGAGGAAGGAAGATGCAAACACAAAGACAACACGCGATGTGTTATCGAAGAGGAAACCGAAGCTCTCGGCGTAAAACCTCTCCGCCGCCCTCCAAGCGGTAAACAATCCACTAGAAAATACAGTTGGGATACATGGACAGCAATAGACCCTCCAAGCCTAATCTACCCAGTGCACCTAAGCCCTCCAAGCTTCTTGCTCCAACGAGGTTGCGCTGAACCTTTTTCTTTTCTAGCTTCCCGAATTCCGCTACTAGACCGTAGCATCAACCAATGAAGATTGGTTCCTTCCTAACTGCTTCCCAGAAATCCAAACAGCTCTCTCACAGTAGTGATAATGGTGAGAATCAGGTTTGGTATAATGCCTCTTAAGAATTTGACAATGGAGAGGAAGAGAGTTGAGGAATTTGAAGAGACTCTAAGGTATAGATTATGGGTGAATCAGTCTTGTTTTTCTTTAGGGTTTCTCTCTCAAAATTCTCTCTGGAAGCTCTCTCACAATCGTGGGTAAAAGGGGTATTTATACTAGAGTGGGAGAGGAATGTGAAACATCAGGTTTTACAAAACAGGGGTGGCTCGCGGCTTGACCTCGCGGCTTGACCAAGTCGCGAGATCCAGTCGCGAGATAACCGTATGGCTAGTTGTCCTGTTTTGTCCTATAGTGCTCCAGCTAGCATGACTGTTCATCTTCCAGCATGCTTGGCACGTGTGCTGTGTCTGGCGGCTTGCAGCCGCGAGTCACCCGCGAGTCCCAGCCGCGAGTCTCTGTTTTCTTGCACACTCTTGAGCAATCTTCACTCTATCTCACTCACTACCCTTACATCAAACCCACCTAAATACAAGGTTACTAAATACTGAATTACAAGCAAATTTGGCATGGAATAAAGCCAATTAGATGGTTGAATAAATTCAACCTTACAGAAAATATTGTGGATGTAGCACATCTAAAAAAAATTGATGTTAAAAATATTACAAAATTTTTTGTATAACTATTAAAATTAAAGTATTACTAATAAAATATGATTTTAATTTATTATGTTTTACTATGTTTTTAATTCACATTTACCAATCACATCAATTGTTATATCAATTTGTATATATAATGTAATAAAATTTATAATGTTTTTATTATTTTCCAAAAAATATTTAGTTTATATACATATCTCTAAACCGTAATTAAATACAATCACTGTAGTAATTAAAAGGTAAAGAGTAAATGAAGAGAGATGCAAACACAAAGATAAGACGGTGATGTGTTATCGAAAAGGAAACCGAAGTACTCGGCGAAAAACCTCTCCGCCGCCCTCCAAACAGTCAATAATCCATTAAAGAATAAAGTTGGGATACATGAATAGCAGAAGACCTTCTAAGTCTAATCTACCCAGTGCACTTAAACCCTCCAAACTTCTTGCTCCAATAGGGTTACCCCGAACCTTGTCTTCTCTAGTTTACCAGATCCCGCAATCGCCCATTGCATCAACCAAAATGAATTAGTCCCTTTTGAACTGCTTTCTAAGTACCAAAATACTTCATCATTGATATAGGTATGGTGAGATAAAGATTTGGCTAATTGTACCTTTCAAGGATATATCAATGGAGAGGGTGAGAGTAGAGGAATTTGGAGAATCAAAGGATGAAGATTGTGGATGAGTCAATCTTGTTTTTCTCTAGGGTTTTTCTCTCAAAATTCTCTTTAGAAGCTTTCTAAATTTTGTGGGTATAAGGGTATTTATAGTAGGGTGTATGAGGAATGCGAAAGGTCAGTTTTCAACAAACAGAGCATTCTAGCGACTCGACCTCGCGACTGGAACGAGTCGTGAGTTTGAGTCGTGAGCAAACTGCCTGGCCAAACTGGAAGTTTTGTCCTGTCATGCTCCAGCTGTCATGATCCTTCAACTCCCCCTGCATGCTTCTCATGTGTGCCATTCTAGCGACTTGCTAGTCGAAAGATCCAATCATGAGACTCCCTTGAATTGCACACTTCTTGAGATTTCTTTACACTCTCTCACACACTACCCTTACATGATTCCCACCTAAATACAGGGTATCTAATTGCTAAATTACAAGCAAATTTGGTATGAAATAAAGCCAACACATGATTGAATAAATTCAACCTTACAATCCCCTCATTTGGCTATTCTATGACAAAACCTTAAAACAGACTCTAGACTTAACATGTGAGTTGGAAACAGTTGCCAAAACTTACTTACATCCTAATTTTAGAAACTGTGAAGCTCTTGAATCATACGAACAAGTATTTCCTTAAAACAACAACATAAGAAGATCATTGTAAGCAGAAATCTTGAAATGCATATGGAGCAAACATAATGCAATTAAGCGATGAAGATTAAAGTATTAAAGCATGACTTAACCAAACAGGGACAACCACTCTAAATAGTGATCACAATGATCATTCACACAAGGAATGAACATCTGAACATGCAAGCTAATAAGCTCAACGCAAAGTATCATTTACATGTCCAACACTCAACCGATACAAAAACTCAAGGTAATTGCATCAAGGATATAAAATCCAATAAGGGCACAAGAGTGAAGTACTAAAGAAAATGCATAACATTAACTAAAAGTACTGAGCTACAAAGCAAAGGTACAAATAAAATATAGTTTAAACAGCTAAACATAATCATGAACTATGAGCAAAGCAAAAACATAGTTAATATAACACAAAGCTCTTTCTCTCTTTCTCTCTTTCTCCCCTTATCATATCACTCCCCCGATCATGAATCATAGAAGCTGTAATGAACTTGGAATATATATACCTGTAACCTGAAACGCTTCCACAAAACACATTAGACCCTCAAGGTAAAGCAAGTAATAAAAGGACAAGTATAATGTAACAAGTCAATTGCAATCAAGTAAACATATGAGCAACTTGATCATACACCAAAACAGTCATATAGAAATGACTACAATGATCACAAAGCAAAGCAAATGATCATCCGAACATGCATTCAATGAAACATAATAGCATAAGAATGTATGCATGTCCAACACACAAACATGATGCAATGAGAACAACAAAGCATAGATACTAAACATAAATCAAAGCACCATAAAGCGAACAAGAAAACAAACATAAAGAAAAGCAAACAAAATAGAGTTTTCTTATTAATACAACGTCTTCTCCTCCTTGGTATATGCATTTCCCCCATAGAATATCTCTCCCTCTATAAATGTGCACAAGAAATAAAATTTCTCCCCCTAAGAATGTGTACAAGAGTCATATAGAAATAACAAAACTCTCCGGTATACTAATCTAGAGTATACTCTCCCCCTTTTTGACATGAATAGAGAAAGGGATAAGGGGAAATGAGGGCAAGAGATGAAGGTATGAACAAGAATAAAGATGCATGAGGGATGCAAGATGAATGAGAAAATGAAGCTCAAACAAAAGAAAAAAATAAAATGCTACAAAGCATAAGGTAAACATGACATGCTAGGATGAAGAAACAAGGTATAGACCAATACATGACAAGGGTAGCAAAGGTGTGTGCAAAAGGTGGCTATGTGCAATACATGACCAAAGCATGGAAAATGCATATGTGAGGCAAGGTGTGTTAAATACACAACCAATGATCCGAATATGTTCCTCATGAGAAAACATGAGAAACCTCAAAGTTTGATACTCATCGGAGACCAAACAAATGAGAAAATACTTAAGATATATTTTATCAAACACCTAGCGTGCACACTATGAACAACAATGTAAAACAATGCATGAACATCATGAAATCCACCCTTAATACATGTTCTTTTTGCCATAAGGGGCCAACATCCAAAGCAAATCATCAAAAGAAACTAATCCCATACAAAAATTTGACAAAAATTAAGTTTTCTCAACCCCTATGATGAAAATTCCAACCAAGAGTACAAAACTCTCATAAACATAATCTAAGGATCCAAATCAATGAAAAGAGTTTTAAAATTACTATAGAGATGTTAATGAAATAAAAAACCATTCAAATTGATTGGGTTTTTATGTAAATATGTTGAAAGAGGGGTTTTAGAGAGGATGGAAGAGGTTTAAAACAGATTTCCCACAAAAAGCTCTTTAAAAAGCTATTTTTGGGCGTTTCGCGACTGGGCGAGTCGCGAAGATTTTTGAGAGTCGCAAATAAGTCAAGAGGGAGTTGCGAAAGCTTCTGGATGAACTCGCAATTTGTAAATTTCATGACTGGTGAGTCATGAGATGAGTTGCGAAGATTTTCGTGAGTCGTGAGTGAGTCGCGAAAAATGCATTTTTCCAATTTCACAACTAGCAAGTTGCGAGATGAGTCCCGAAGATTTTTGCGAGTTGCAAGTGAGTTGCGAAAAACATTTACACCTATTTTTTAACACAAAACATGTTTAAAACAATGAAAAACAAAGTAAGCACTAAACATGAACACAAAGAGTAATAAAAATCACTTCCAAATACATATAAAATGATCAAAAATCTTTTTGGTTTGATCAGTATATAGTTGAGCACACACACATCACATTTAAACAAGTACAATCGAACGAATGAATAAGACATTCATTGAACATTAAGCATGTGTGTTGTGTGTGTGTGTATCAAATGTGGAATAGTCTTTAATCTAGAGTGAAGTTTCAATGATCAATTCAATCAAGTCATATGTAACTAGTACTAAGTCAAGTAGTCTATCTCAATTATAGAAACTAGCCTTTAACCCGCGCAATGCGCGGGCTATTCCACAAAGTAACTTTTATTGCAGTTTCTTTTTTTTGGGGTAACTTTTCTGTACTTTTTATTCAACCCAAAAAAATGTTAACAGTATCTTTTTGATTCTTTGATTTGGCATGACCAAACTCCCAACTCTTTAAAATCACCATTTATCATCAACAATAAATTTCTATAAATAAAAAATGCAGTTGTATTTGCAATTGACATGCATTCAGATTTACATAAATAAACCCAATTCATTCAGATTTACATAAATAAACCCAATTGCACAGGAGTACTTTATGTATTAGTCATGTTAAAACATGTAAAGTTTGTTAATCATATGAATGCTTTCTATAAAATACAATAAAATTTTAGTAGGAAATTACAATTTAATTGAGTGTGAAATCAACCACAGATAAACTCTAATTATATAAACGTTATATCATAAAAATTCTTATATAGCCGTACAAATCATCTTAACATAAATGTTATATCATAGAAGTTTAGCAATAAGTTGCTATTGTACCCTATTCAATTCTTTTCCCTATTGGATGCATTCTGTTTAGTAGTCTTGTGACGTTTATGAAGCATTTGGCAAACGTCATAATTAAATGGTGCATCAAAAAGTGATTTTCAATGGAGTCGTCATTCTTTGATTTTCCCACAACAACATTTTTTATTTCCTGCAATGATCGACAATTTAATTAAATGGTGCATCAAAAAGTGTCTAAATATATGCATATTGCTCAAACATCATAATGCTATTTAATGATCAATATCAAATCAAGATGAAGACATCCTAAGCAATAAAAGTTGTGTGTTTTGTTATATATTTTTGTAACATAGACTTTTATCTAGAGTGAAAACATATAAACATTAAACATACCAAGACAAAGGAACAGGCAAAATATAGAAAAACTGTGAAGTTACAAACTTTAGATAAAATAAGATGGATATTAGTTAGCATGCTATTTGATCCATTGATATCTGATTGGGTGCATGTTCAAATACTCATAATTTAGTAGTTTGTAACATTTCTATCACCATTCAGTAAGGTTCAGAGTTTATGCTCTTCTACATATAAACATCCACAATAATAATCTCTAAGAGAATGCATTACTTAGTTTTTTTTTTTTTTTTTTTAAAACACATTTATTCACAATCTACCAATCTCGCTAGTAATGGAGAATTTAAAGGTTGTCTCAACGGGAATGTGTCAAATAAATTTTTATATTAAAAAAATCAAACAAAAACACGTACACACTACGAAATTCCCCAATCATAGATAATTCAAAGGTTTTCCTAGATATAACTCTCAAAGTAGATGAATTTAATGGGTTATAGCATGTTCTTATCTTGAAATTAGCAAATATGACGAACATAATATTCCTACGTCTGTTGAAAAGAGTAGATTCAGATGTACTTCAATGTGAAAGTCATGATAATTAGCCCTACTTATTATGTAATAACCTTCAAATATATCAAACATAATATTTCTAAATCAGTTTAAAATGTGCACATGTCCCAGCCATATGAAAAGAGTGTTCTGAATGTTAGCCAAAAGATAATTCTGTCCTTGAAAATATCAATCACATAAAGCCAAGAGCTGGACGGAAAGATTTGTATTTACCACTACATGTCCAAATTGCTTTGTAGGAGAAACTGAAAAACTTTCAAACTTCATCATAAGTTGAAAGTAGAGACTATTTTTCCTTCAAAATTAGGACAAAAGAGTTGTTAGTAGTATGGATTCAACTTTTCACTTTGGTCAACTGAAACAGAGTTATCAAGATGTTAAATTGTTAATTAATTAACTTATCTTCATTGCTAGTAATGTAAGATTTAGTAGCTTTAGTGTCAAAAGACAACATAAAATATTATTTAGATCTCACAGAGTGTGAAGTTGCTCAAGCAAACGAAGACACTCACGCAAAGAAAACAAACCACAAAAAAACTAAAATTTTAGGATAAGATTACTTGCATTCAGAGACATGATATAAACAAATTAGCAAAGCTCCTATCAAAACACTTTTTTTTGTTAAAAAAAAAAAAAAAAAAAAAAAAAAAAAAAAAAAAAAACTGAATAAAGCAACTTGAAAGAAATGCAAATTTTATTTTTGATAGATCAATATAAGTTTACAATTTCTTATAGATAAATGCCACTAATTAGAGGTGTGCAACTAAAACAACCAAAATAATTTAAACTGACAGGACTGCAACAAACCTTCCATTTTACCCAAAACCCTTTTCATAGATCCACCTCAACTTCACAGACAACAAACCTTTCATATAGTTATATTAAAGTCCGTTGAAGTTAAAAGGGGGAAAAAATGAAGCTATTTTATTAAACACTTAGTGTGCATATAACAAAAGGCAAAATTTGAGAGAGAGAGAATGGGGTGATTTTCTAGAGATTCTATTCCCATCTAATATTCATGTAGAGAAAAAGAAAACCATTTAAAGAATAAGGAGAAAAGAAGATAAAAAGGACAAAATACCTTGACCTAGAGATATAATGAGATGGGCGAGTCTTAAAAGAACTGTTAATCTGGTTCATTGTGCAACGCAGGAAACAAAAAAATTAAGCTGAAAATAATATAAAAGGGGGAATTCAAAAAACTTGCTGTTAATTTGTTGATACTCATTGTAATGAAATTACTTGCCTCAAACAATACGATCTGTGACATCTTTGTCATTTATATCACAAATGCAAGAAAAGCTTAATTAAGAGAGAAAAAGAAAAACCTTAAATAAGTTGACATCCACAAAAAAGAACATAGGAAACCAAAACATAAAGAAGAGGGAATTATCTATTATTTAAATCAAAAACACATAAAAGAATGGCATGAATTTATGTTCTTCCGCAAAAAAAAAAAAAAAAAAAAAAAAAAAAAAAAAAAAAAAAAAATCCTGATTCAAAGCCTAATATTAACCCAAATACCTAATCAAAACTAAGCCAATCAAAACCTATATAAAACACAACTATCTATTTATTTATTTAAATTACCGGTAGAGGTTTTAGAAATCTGACAGTGATGGATTGGTTTAATGATAACAGGTGGCGGCTTTTGTAGGGGTGACCCTCAGATTTCTCTATAAACCTTAGGGACTCTAATCTCTTAATTTTGTCTCAAATTTAAACAATGTAAATAGAACTATCTCCAACAGAGTTGTGTTTGGAACCTATAAGATGATTAACCAAACAACATTGTGAAGAACAAATAAAAAATCAAGAGCATATTTGAAACCTTAAATGTGATATTTCTTTAAAGAATTTCGCATTCAAAAAATCACATACCCAAACCTAAGCCTAAATCAAAATCAATTCGATTGAAATAGCCAAGCCTAAAACATATTTAAACAATATAATTTTAAAACAAAACAAAAAAACCTTACTGTTAAAGGTTTCGACATGGTAAATAGTGAAGCGGTTTGGTTAATCAGCCAAATGAGAAGGTAGAGGGTCTGGTGATGGCAGAGGCTGGATTTTCTTACAGCTTGAAGCAGTTGGCGGTCTCAGATTTTTCTCTCTCCCTAGTCCCCACTTCGTGCCTTCTTTGTTTACCAAAAGTCTAGGTTTTGGGTCTGCAAAGTCATGTTTTTAAACTTTTTGATCTATTATGCCCAATTGATGTAGTGTTTTGGGTTTCAGTTTTTAGATCGTGCAGTGTTTTAGCAAGTGACTTTTGGCATTTTAATTGTAAACATGGCAGAATTTTAAGTGGTCTTTTTTCCAGGTGTGGGATGTTGAGGATGCAAATAATGTCCATGACCTAGTTTCATTCATGCAAATGCTACCAAAACTAATAGCATCAAAGAGATATCAAGACAATTTTGTTCTGATGGGTCCCTTTCTATAGGTAGAATAGAAACATTGATAATATCAAGCTGCCATGATCCAGTGAGTGACAGTTTTTTGCCTACTGCTGTTTGGTTTCATTCCTTGTGATCTCAATCTTATGTTCATGTCCTAAAGTTTATGGGTCCCTGATGGCTTGCTTATAGGTAGATGATTTTCTTGAGTTTTGTTTTTCTTCTCATAGAATCCACATATATATGCCTTCCCCTTTATCTCTGTACTCTCTGTTTTTGCAATAGTTATAATAAATCATTGTGTATAATATGTAATAGAAAGATTCTCCAGATGTTTGAAAAGTGTAAAAGTCCATCAATCAATGTGCCAAAGAATACAATTCATCACCTTTCAACGTCTAAACATTAACCTTCCCAAAAAGGGCCAAAAACTGCACTGTGCTCAGTGTACAGAATGTGAGGTTCATGAATTATAAAGAAATTCTATTAGTATGGAATTACAATTTTCACTTATTGTTAAAACCCACCACTATCACAATAAAGTAATATTTTAGCTTGATTATATTTTTACACAAAAAATATAAAGCCCAAAAAAAAAAAAAAAAAAAGCAACAATAATTAGTTTAGAATACCTGCAATCACTCTCCCTTAGTGTTGATGTTGAGGTTGTATCACCTTTGATAATCAAATCCTTCAATCCATTATATAATTCAGTCTTCAATATACATTGGTTACACCTCACCCACATAAGCAAATTTTCATTCATACATGTGTATGCACCAACATGTAATTGTTGAAATAATCGGCCACCATTAAAAGAGTATGTCTCTCATCTTCATGTGGTCACCATTCAAGTTTGGATTATTCCTTTTTCTTTATGGGTTTTCTATAGCATAATCATATGCACATGGTCATAAATCATAATCATCCGCATTGGTATATTTCTTTTCCTTTCCCTTTTAATTGAACATATAGATTGACTAACATTTGTACATTACTTTTAAAATCTTGTACTGTTAACCATTACTTTGTTCAACTTAGTGAATGGTTATAAACATCAGAAAAATGATAATGTATAACCATCAGATTATATGATTTCTCAATTATTAACGTCTAACATAATACAACTTGAATACATGATTTGTTGAAATAAGAAAACTATGCATATGACCTCAACCACATCTACAGTATCAAGCTTCCCTCATATGCCCCCATTCATTCTCAGATGTTCCATCACCACATAGAGAAAATCATCCTTTCCCTAAGTTAAATAAACATATCCATTAAAAAAAACAAACATCATCAAAATCTGAAATCTACAAACCATAACAGAAAATCCCAAAACATCAAAGCAAACATCTAAATCTATACCTATCCAACCAAAATACCCAAAAACTAAGTCATATTTCATACCCAGATCTCAGAAAGGGGGAAAAATTACCGATGGCAGTTTCAGTGATCTGATGATGGCAGGTAAATGGCCTGATCGACGGAGTTAATGGCACTTAGATTTCTGTTCCTCAATCTCAATTCCAGTGTGTGCTTGTGGTTTCGGTGTTTTGAGTCCAGCGAGAGAACAGAACGGATGGCGGTAGAAAAATTGACAGTAATGGTGGAACTTAGATATTTCTCTCTTGGCGCCATACGAACTTTCTCTCTTTGTGACTGTATCTTTCTCTTGCCATACGAACATAGATATAATTATATCAAAATACTACCACGTTTAGAATTTAAAAAAAAAAAAAAAAAAAAACAACAACAACAACAACACTCCCACACTGCCACGATTCTACACTCCAACGTTTAGATTAAAAAGAAACACTCCCACCCAAAAAACAGACTCCAATTCCCACGTTTAGACTTAAGAAAAGAAGAGAGTAAAAAATAAAAATAAAAACCCAATCCCTAATTTAACTCAAATACCCCAGACTAAAGCATTCTTACCCAGATACCTTAATCAAAATCAAATTTAATCCAAACACCTAAATCAACATCAATTCGACCAAAATAACCAAATCTAAATTATAATTAATCCATAAATTAACAATTAAAAAAAAAAAAAAAAAAACTTTACCTGTGGGGTTACAGGAGTCTGATGGTGGTGGGAGAACGGACTTTAGCGGGCATACGGCCTAGTGAACTCCCTCTCTCTATCCCAGACTTTTTTCTTTTAATTTGTACAGAAACGATTATCCCTCTTACGAACTCTATCTCACGATTTGGGTTTGCGCATTAGAGAGTGGCAGCGAGAAGAAAGACGGATGAGAGAGGGGATAGGTTATATGCAGCGTATGAGTAAATTATTTAAAAATCTAAATCTAAACCAATCCAACCAAGAAATTCAAACCCAAATTATATTCAATTCCCAGATTTGAAACCAAAATGAAAAAAACAAAAACAAAAACAATAACTTTACCTGTTATGGGTACACGGCCTATTTCTCTGATGGTGGCAGATTTTTCTTTCTCCCCAGTCCCCACGACGTGCCTTCTCTATTTTTTCGTTCTGCCTAGGTTTTGGGTTTGCAAAATCATTTTTTGAAACTTTTTGATTTCATAGCCTCTCTCTTTCTCTGCTTCTTTCTCCGTGTCCACCTCTCTCTGTTTCATCGCCTCTCTCTATTTCTACCCTAATGTACATCTAATTTTAATCGGTTATTTTTTTTTTTTTTTAATAATGGGAGGCTTTTAAACGGTGTTATAGAATTGCCGACCAACATAATTTATCGCTTTTTAATTTATACGTGGCAGAATTTTAAGGGGTCATTTTTCCTAACGTGTCAACACCTCTTTAAAGGCTTCTGCTATTATATATAGTATTAGATGAACAAATATGACCTCCTACAAAATTTGATATCATAATTTTGAAGCTTTTCATTTGGCTTCATACACATCATAACATTTGATCATTTTGAATCAATACATCACATTTTGAACAAAACATCTCATTTTAAGATTGATGCCTGAAATTTTTTATATTTCAATTCGAGGAACAAGCCTTTCGCTTTTTGGGCATCATACATTTTCATTACAAGTCGCTTTCCCTTTTTCCTAATCAAACACTAGTATGTGCGACGAATTTTGTAGCTCATTATCTCTTTTCGAGATTTAACATTGGTTGAGCTCTTTAAGCAAAAGTATAAAAGAGTGGGAAGATATATAGGCACAAGTTTGCGTATCAGCGTATGTATCAAAACCAACATGACTATGGACTAATCATTCATGACAAGCTTGAAGATCAATTTACAACAATCACACATAGATATCAAGATTTTTCCCACTAAGATATATATGCATACATAACAAACTAAGCTCGTAAATGCACTACGCCATTAGTACGAAGGTATTAGGCCAAACTCACATGTGATAAGTACTCAACATATACGATCAAACTTTTTGAATTTTTCACTTTTTATGTGGTTTTGGATTTTTTTTTACTCACACAAAACTAAAACATAAAAGTAAGATCAAAACAAAAGCAATGCATACAAAGAAATGTAAAATGCACAAAATGCATGAAGATATGACATTCAATGCATGAAGGGTCCTACATAGATTGAAAAAATTAGATTAAGGACCAAAAAAGTAAAAGCTCAACCATAGGAACCTTTCCTCTTCCAAACGGAACAATTGTTTTGAATGAGAGTCTCATGAGAAGAGAGACGAGGGTTTGAAGAATGAAAACCGGAGGTGCACATTGACAAGGAGGTAAGAACATTAAAAACTTTCTTCAACAACTTACCATTTTCCCCCAAAACCGGTTTAGATTTCGTAGCACAACTTCCAAGAAGCTCAAGTTTCTCTTTTCTTTTGATTCTAAATGTTCAAAATGTGTGTAAAACACCCATGAACGTTTAGACCCCCAAATTACAAATTACCAATTCAAACTTATTAACAAACAATGTACATGCCGAAAATATAAATAAGCTAAAATAAAATTGATAACATAATCTAAACCAAATAAAATCACATCCACAGCAGAAATTAAATGGCAAAGATTAAGGGAAAAGAGATGCAAACACAAGGACAATACAGCGATGTGTTATCGAAGAGGAAACCGATGTCCTCGGCGTAAAACCTCTTCGTTGCCCTTCATGCGGTAAATAATCCACTAAAGAATCAAGTTGGGATACATGAACAGCAGAAGACCCTCCAAGCCTAATCTACCCAGTGTACCTTAACCTTCCAAGCTCCTACTCTAACGAGGTTACGTCAAACATTTGTCTTCTCTAGCCTACCGGATTCCGCTATAACTCATAGTATCAACCCATATCAATTGGTCCCTTCCTAACTGCTTCTTAAGCACCAAAAAGCCTTCTCATAGATATGGGTATTGTCACGCCCCAAACCCGATACTCGTATTTGTGACCATGACCAGCATACTAATATTAACAAGAACCAACTTAACTTTTACAAAACTTTTACAAAAGCTTCCTTTTTTCTTTTCATTCTTATTTCTTTACTTCTTGATATAATTTTTCACTTGATAGTCAGTGCATCTACACTGTACTCGATATATAACATAATCCACCAATTATTTAATTTCCACACTTTCACATAATACATCTCTTAATACTTTAAGGTACACAAGACTAAGGCTCTCTCTGCTCCAAAATAAAACCTGCTAACTGAAAGAGTGGAAGGGGTGAGCTACACAGCTCATTAAAGGTAAGATATATGAGAATTCAATAAGGATGCATGTAAATCAAATCATTTCATAAAGAACAGGTATCTGATAACTTTTAAACATAACTTGTACTTTCATCAGAAGCTTTATCTTTATAGCACAATAGAACTTCAGAAATTTTTATCTTTAATGAATAGCTTTTCTTTTCATCAAAAACTTCTTCTTGCCATGAGAGCTTTTACTTTTCACAATGCATTTAAACAAAATAATTCTCTCATAATTAATAACATAACATAGCTATTCGTAAATACATATTGGTTAGTCCATATATGATAAGTCTGTACTTATGAGCGCGGACGCACCGCCATCCTCATTACATATTTTAATTGAGCGCGGACGCACCGCCATCCTCAATACATACTTAAATTGAGCGCGGACGAACCGCCATCCTCAATACATACTTTGATCGAATTCAGATTACCAGAAGACATAACCCGAAAACATTTCATACTTTACATCATACTGAAATTTCTTATTTTGCATAACATTTCATAATAATAGCATTTCCATTATTTTCTTTAAACATCATGTTCGTGGAAATTAGTAATGACATTAATATGCTTAAATCATATACATAAGATTTTGAAAACTCACGAACATATCTTTGTCAGAATAATGATTATATGGCATATCTCTAATTAAAAACCTTTTAATGCATAATATACTTTAAAAAAATCTCATGACTTACCAAATGCCCATATAACTTATCCCTTACTTGAAAGCAGAGGAACCGAGAGCTTACAATTGACGGAGCTTAAACCTGGGGAACTGGAAACACCTAAACCAAATATCAAATCTTATTACTTACTATCAATTATTCCTTATCATAAACTAACACATTCATCTCAAAGCCTATCTCTTAAAATCAAGGAAGTCCTAATCCCACCTCAAAGAGGTTCCCACAAATACAAAATACATTCATCAGACAACATGATGTACTAAATCATAGAGAAACCAATTCATAAAATTTATATATGATTGTAACAAACCAAAGGATGAGCATATTAAATTATAGCTCAAAAAATTCAACCTAACTTGAGAATTAAATCCACAAAGTCAGGTGTAGCATATGTTGTTTACTGCTCATTTCAACAGCATATGCTTTATTTGTAAAATACCAACGGGCTGTCCATACACATCCAATTGTCATGAAATTTTACATAACTACTCCCCTGTATGTCCAGTATAAACCATGAAAATTTCGGAGTCAAAGAATAAACCCATGATTTACTAAAAATCACACAAGATAGCATACTCAAATCTGTCCTGACAGAATTTCTTGCAAATTAAAAATTAAACCATTATTTTTATGTTCATCCAAATTCTGTGAGACCACTTCCATAACAACCATGTGTGTCTTATAATTCATAAAAACTACTCCTAGAATCCTAATTCATAGAATATGATTTAATACATATTTTTCTTTTGTAAACATCAAATCTGTCACAGAGACAGCTTCAGTACATATTCTTACAAAATCATCAACAAATAGCAATAGGCCTAAATTTCATTTGGATATTTTTATACCTATAATAAACATACTAAAATATGTTATTAAACATTCAATAAACCATAATATCATCAAAGCTTCAAATCACTAAAACAGAATCATAATTCAGCCTATAAAATCAAGATAGAGGTTAAAGAAGTAGAAATAAACAAATGAAGTTTTGATTACTTACCCCCAACAATTTGAAACTGAAATTTTAGTGTTAACCCTTTAATTTCTCCTTTAGAGAAAGATATTTTGTTTTGGTGAGAGAGGGAGGGCTGCCATGTAATAAGGGGAGAAGAAAGAAACAAAGAACAAGGAAAAGAGTAGGGAAAGAGGGCTAGACTTTCTGTCTGGTGTAGCCAAGAAAATAAGATAAGGGGAAGACTTTTGGGGCAGCAAAAAGGGGATAAAAGATGGGGAATTTGGGTGGAATACGTGTGGAGCTTAGGAAAAATCTCACCACCCACTTTTCCAATTTTCTTGCATTCACACTCACACCTTTCTACAAAAATAATTTCTTACATTCACCATCACATTAAAAAAGCATATATATTCTATAATATAACGATATCAAAGCTTCATGCACTTAAAAGTAATTAAGATAATGACATGCATATCAACCCATAAAATTAATTATGAAATTAGGTTTGGGTGTTACAAGTATGGTGAGAAATGGATTTGGCTAATGAACCTCTCAAGGATGTAACAATGGAAAGAGTGAGAGTTGAGGAATTTGAAGAGTCACTATGTAATGATTGTGGATGAATCAATCTTGTTTTTCTCTAGGTTTTCTTTGTCAAAATTCTCTCTAGAAGCTCTCTATATTTCATGGGTATAAGGGGTATTTATACTGAAGTGAGAAAGGAATGCGAAGAGTCAATTTTTCAAAATAGAGTGGACTGGTGACTTGGCCTCGCAACTTGACTGAGTCGCGAGTCCAAGCCGTGAGCCAACTGAATGGCCAGTCTAGACTTTTTGTCCTATAGTGCTACAGATGACATGACGGTTCAGCTTCTCTACATGCTTCACTCGTGTGCATCATTTGGCAGCTTGCCAGTCGCGAGCCAATCGCGAGATCCAGTCGCGAGTCCTTGCTTCAGAGCACATTCTTGAGTATTTCTTCACACTCTTTCACACACTACCCTTATATGATTCCCACCTAAATATAGGGTTTCTAAGTGTTGAATTACAAGAAAATTGGCATGGAATAAAGCCAACAAAATGGTTGATTAAATTCAATCTTACAATCTCTCCCTTTGGCTATTCCGTGACAAAACCTTAAAACAAACTCTAGACTTAACAGGTGAGTTGGGAATAGTTGAACAAAACTCACTCACACCTAACTCTAGAATCTGTGAAGCTCTTGAACCTTAAGAACAAGTATCTCCTAAAAACACAACAACACAATATGATCATTGTATGCAGAAAACTTGTAATGCATATGGATCAAGCACAATGTGATCAAGAAAACTAGAATTAAGCAATAAACCATGGCTTGACCAAAAATGAACAATCACTATAAATAGTGATCACAATGCTTATTCACACACGGAATGAACATCCGGACATGCAAGCTAATAAGCTCAATGCAAAGTATCATTTGCATGTCCAACACTCAACCGATACATAAACACTAGGTAAATGCATCAAGGATAAAAATCCAATAGGGACACAAGAGTGATGTACTTAAAGAGAATGCAAAAACATTAAACAACAAGTACTACACTACAAAGCAAGGGTACAAAACCCAAGGTGCATAAAAACTGAATATAAACTTAAAAACATTACACCATAATAACACAAGTTTTAAAGCTTAATCACATAAACCAACCATGAGTTTAAAACAGTGTTTAACAAAGTATGTAGCAAACCCATAATTAAAACAGTGTCTAAAACATAATACCAACTCCACCACATAACATCAAAACACATAAATAATAAAAAGCATAAAGTAAATGCTTGCTCCCCCTCAAAATGTGCTTCCCCTCAAGAGCTACCCCTCCAAAAATCTCCCACCTTTTGACCGGAATGGCCAAAGGGTCCCTGCTGGGTGGTGAAGGTATCAAATTTTGAAAAAAGTAAGGTCAACTGATCTTAAAGTGCAGCCAGCCTATCAAATTGCTCATTCTGGACATCTCTGATCCTATCAATCCTCTCAAGGATGATCTAGAATGCATCTACAGGTACAGCTGATGAGGATGAAGCTCTGCTCCTCTTGCCACGACCTCTTGAGTTCAAGGGTTGTCCTGTAGCCTCTGTCTCAGTCTCCATTGGTCCACCTTCTTCTTAGTCACCTTCCTCTTCATCACTTGCAAGACGAACTCTTATCCTTGTAATGGTTAAAGCATTGATGGCTAAGGGTGTAGGCATAAGGCTGATATCTTGAGGGATTTCCACACCTTTCAATCTAAAAAGCCTCATAAGAAGGCTAGGAAAGATCAGCTTGGCCCTAGAGGTTGTTCTAGTGTCATCGACAATGGTGTAGAAGATATGAGCACTGATGTCTATGTAGGTGTTCTCCTCGAGCTCCATGAGGAAGATGGCTCTAGCATTGTTGATGGTGGTCAGCTTCCTCACTGGGTACAGATTGAACATCATGATAGTTGTTAGACACCTCATGTCAACTGGGAAGGCAGTAGTGTTGGGGCATTTCCCTCTCTAACTCCACCAATATGAGATTGGACAGTTTCAATGGATAGCATCCTGTCCTTATAATGGGTGAAGTCATGATAATCCAAACCTTTAAACCCGAGCACCTCATCTATGTCATCCACATCTATGGTGAACTCATGTCCATGAATCCAACAATTTATCTCATGCTCTCTTAATTTAGCATTAGCATAAAACTCCCTAATCAGAGGGTCACACATTCTAGGCAAGTCACTCAACAACTTATCCCAACCTCTGCCCTGAAAGCAGCTTGGAATGAAAGTGTCCTTCAAATCCACCATGTCCACAAATCTTTCTTGAATGATGGTTGCCTTTATGTAGAATTGAGAGTATCTCTCAAAGTGTTGAAGAAACCTGAACTTGGTATTGTCCATCTTTAGCCTCTTGTCACCCTTCTTAGTAGTAGTCTTCTTCTTTGTAGGAGAAGGAGTCATCTATAAACACAGCAGAAAAAGCCACACCAAAAAAAAAAAAAAAAAAAAAGAGCACAATAGATGGAAACTCAAAACATTAGTAGCCTGTTAGTGGCATAGAGAAAGACAGAGCATCATACCAAACATTTAGTTCATGCACAATTCAAGATCAACATGTCATGAAATAACCCAATTTAGAAGAACACAGTGCATTTTAACACCAATTTTAAAACATAACACAGTGACAATGAGTATAGAAACTCAACAAGAATCACCTAGGGTACACAGCCCAACACATAATCCAATCATGTAATAAATAAACATGGTGACCCAACCATACTCACCATCTGAGTGTATCACAAGAAAATCCCAAAAAAAAAAAATACATATGGCAATAAGACAGATCACAATGGGTATGACATGCTCAAAACATTACAGATCAGTAAACATACTCAATATTGAAATTCAATCATGATAACACTAAAATGTAGCATCTTAAAAGCATAATCAACAAGTCCCATTCATTCAAACTCAACAAAAATAACCAAACCCATGTCCGAAACCCCAAGTAACACAATACTCAATAAAAACTCACAAATCAAGAAACCAAGGCAAAGAACATGAAATATATAGTGAGAATAAGAAAACTCATACCTTTTTCTTGAAGATAGAAGTTGAAATGATGAACAAATGGAGGTTTTTCGAGAGAGACTCGGTGAGTTTGAGAGAGGTAAAAATGGGGAAGACAATGAACAGTTACAAAAGTTCGAGGGCACACTCAAAAAGTTTTTAAAAAACTGACTGATTTGCGCAAAAATAAGTGATTTTCGCGACTGAGTTAAGTCGTGTGCAAGTTGCTTGAGCAAGTTGCCAGAACACTTAAAACAAATATTTTAAAAAAATTTCTAAGTGTTTTTTCGTGACTGGAAGTTCCCCTCGCGAGAGAGTCACGAGTTGAGCCGCGAAACTTTTGGTATGACTCTCTCAACTGGACCTCCACTCGCGAACAAGTCACCACATTAAGTCGCGAGAAACCTAAAAACCCTGATTTTGAAAAATTTTCTAAGTATTTTTTGCGACTGAGACAATGACCTGCCAGTGAGTCGCGAAAACCTACTATATGTGCTCGCGACTGGGGACATGTGATTGGACTGACCCGCGACCAAGTCGCCAAAACAGGCCAACACTGTTTTTGAAAATTTGACACTTTTTGTAAAAACAAAATACTTTCCAAAAAGAACTAAAACACTCAAAAATCTTTTTGTGTTTGATCAACAAAAATTAAGCATGTGCAAACACATTTAATCAAGTAAAATCACACAAATGAATATGGCATTCGTTGAACATAGACATGTGTGATGTGTGTGGATATCAAAACTGAGATAGTCCTTAGTCTAATGTGAAGCTTCAATGATCAATTCAACCAAGACATACACAATTAGCACTAGATAGAGTGACCCATCTCAATTATAGAAATATGCATATATGACCTCCCACAAAACTTGATTACATAACTTGTGAAGCTTTTCATTTGGCTCCATATACATTATATCATTTGATCTTTTTGAATCAATACATCTCATTGTGAGATCGATGCCTGGAATTTTTTATATTTCAATTTGATGAGTTAGCCTTTGGCCTTTTGGCATCATACATTTCATTTTACGTTGCTTTCCCTTTTTCATAGTCAAATACTAGTATGTGCGATAGGCTTTTGCAGCTCAATATCTCTTTTCATTTTGAGATTTACATTTGGTGAGCTCTTTAAACAAAAACAATGAAATAAATGAGTGGGAAGATATATAGGCACAAGTCTATGCATGTCTCAAGATCAACAATACCATTGACGAATCATTTATGACAAGTTTGAAGATCTATTTACAACAGTCACATAGATGTCAAGATTTCTCCCACAAAGATATGAGTGCATAGGGAACAAGCTACGCTCGTAAATGCACAAGGCCATTTGTACAAGGGTACAAGGAAAAATATGCTTGTGACAAAACACAATAATGTTGATCAAACTTTTTAGAAGTTCTACTTTTTATGCGTTTTTGGATTTTTGACATAAAAGCAAGAAAAGATTGATAAAAAACAACAATGTAAAAAAAATTTAAAACAAATGCAGACAAACAAACAATTTTTAATTCAAGCTAGCAAAAAACTCACAACCAAGCATAGTCACAAAACATTGGAAGTATTAATGCATAGATATGTTGTAATGCTTATGCATGAGTACCCCTTTTCACCCACACGTCACGTGCGTTTGGGGTGATATCCTTATAGGATTGGGTACGAGTGTTAGGGCTTCAAACCTTCTGGTGATGCTTGCTAAATAGGTGGTGAATACATCAATCATCTTCATCACATCCATCACTCCAGAATCACCATCTCGATCTCTAGAATGCCCAGCAGCCCAATTCCTTTTGTCATCTCTTGGTCCTCTTGACCTTTGATCCCTTGCATTCTTCAATGCACTAAGCTTATGACAATTTGGTCTAGTGTGCCCTTGAAGTCCACAGTGATGACAGAAATGGTATGTTCTCGGACCTTTTTGTGATTTTGGAAGTGATTTCCCTTTGGCTTCAAGTCTGACAACTGATTGATTACGAGGCTTATTCAATACCCGTTGGTCAGCCACATTCTTCTTCTTCTCCATATTTACTTTCTCAACAGTAGGTGCAACTACAACCGGTTTTTTTGCTATTACAAACTTTACTTCCCTGGAGATATTCACAACTGAACTACTCTCTTCTGTATATCCCAATCCAGCTCTGTTAGAGAAAGGTTTTTGATGAGAAAGGACTTCATCAAGCTTCTTAGTAGAGACCCTCTCTATCTTGGCATTTGATTGAACCACCTCAAGGTCAAGGAATTTTACCTTTGCGTTAGCTTAATTAGCTCACCATTCAGCATCTCTATTTCACACTTGGCCTCCTTATAACGTACTAGAAGACTTCTATAGTCCTCCTTTGCCTTTTTCATCTTTGTCACGGCTACCTTGGCCACCCTTGCATATTCTCCTGACTTCTCAATGAAGGAATTGTAGTTTTCTTGAAGACCCATATTACTTTTATCTTCTTCAACATCTGATTCTTCTACACCTCCCATTGATTCCTCATCACTATGCTCCCTAAGCTCTTCTACAAGAAAACTCAAGTCCTCCGAAGACTCAACATGATCAATAGTCATAAAAGCGGAGTAATTCCCTTCTCCATCACAACTTCCCTCCAAATCAAAGTTGGGAAAGTATGAGTCACTAAGAGTGGTGGCATACACCTTCCCCTTCATTCTCAAATAATTGGACATTCCTTTTTGAAATGGCCATGTCCATTACATTCAAAACAAGTGACTTTTTGAGTGGATTGAGACTCCTTTCCATCTTTCCTTTTGAAGTCCTTTTTATCCTTTCCGGAACTTAGAAATCTCACTTTCTCGCCAAATTTTCCATTGTTCTTGAACTTCAAAAAATTTTCGGAAATTTTTCACAAGGTAAGCAACATCCTTTTCGACAACATTCTCATCTGATGAGTCATGAGTCTCTACCCTTTCATTAATAGTCTTAAGAGCAAGAGATTTACTTTTCCTTTGTATGGGCAATGACAACTCATAAGTCTGAAGTGAGCCAATCAGCTCTTGGACTTTGATACCATCGAGGTCCTTGCTCTCCTCAATTGCTGTGACCTTTGCATGGAAGCTCTCCGGTAATGAACGAAGAATTTTCCTAGCTATTTTCGAGTCCTCTGTTTTCTCCTCAAGTTGAACTTGTCGTTGACCACTTCATTCAGCTTGCTATAGAAAGAGTCAAAAGACTCATCCTCACTCATTTTCAGCTCCTCAAACTGGGTGGTCAGCATCTGCAACTTAGTGTCTTTTACTTTCTTCATTCTTTCATAAGTGGTCTCCAATATCTGCCATGCCTCTTTGGCAACAGTGATGTGAGATATCCTATGGAACTCATCTAGAGATACACCACAAAAAATAGCGTTTAGTGCTTTACTATTCGCATTAGATGCCGCGAGAGCTACCTTATCCCACGTGGATTTGGCAGCCTCCGGCCTAGTCCATCCAATATCAACGGCATCCCAAACAGTTTCATCTATCGAACATAAAAATTCCCTCATTCGGACTTTCCAAAAAGCATAGTTGCTAGCATCAAGGATTGCACTAAGGTAATTAAACCACACAAGTGCACCCACTTTGATACCAATTGAATGTTCAAAATGTGTGTAAAACACCGTTGAACGTTTGGACGCCCAAATTTCAAATTACCAATTCTAGCTTATCAACAAACAATGTACGTGCGGAAAATGTAAATAAGCTAAAACAGAATTGATAATATAATCTAAACCAAATAAAATCACAACCACAGCAGAAATTAAATGGCAAAGATTAAGGGAAGAGAGATGCAAATACAAGGACAACATAGCGATGTGTTATTGAAGAGGAAACCGAAGTCATTGGCGTAAAACCTCTCTGCCGCCTTCCAAGCGGTAAATAATCCACTAGAGAATCAAGTTGAGATAAATAAACAGTAAAGGACCCTCCAAGCCTAATCTACCCTGTGTACCTAAGCTCTCCAAGCTCCTACTCTAACGAGGTTACGCTAAACCTTTGTCTTCTCTAGCTTACCGGATTTCGCTATAGCCGATAGCATCAACCAATATCAATTAGTCCCTTCCTAATTGCTTCTCAAGCACCAAAAAGCCTTCTTACAGATATGAGTATGGTGAGAAAAATATTTGGCTAATGAACCTCTCAAGGATGTAACAATGGAGAGGGTGAGAGTTAAGGAATTTGAAGAGTCACTGTGTAAAGATTGTGGATGAGTCAATCTTGTTTTTCTTTGGGGTTTCACTCTCAAAATTCTCTTTGGAAGATCTCAATATTTAGTGTGTATAAAGGGTATTTATACTGGAGTGAGAAAAGAATTCGAAGAGTCAGTTTTTCCAAAACAGAGTGGATTGGCGACTTGGCCTCGCGACTTGACTGAGTTGTGAGTCCAAGCCATGAGCTAACTGAATGGCTAGTCTAGACTTTTTGTCCTATAGTGCTATAACTGGCATAATGGTTTAGCTTCTCTGCATGCTTCACTCATATGCATCATCTGGTGGCTTGCCAATTACGAGCCACCCGCGAGATCCAATCGTGAGTTCCTGCTTCAGTGCACATTCTTGAGTATTTCTTCACCCTCTCTCACACACTAGCCTTACATGATTCCCACCTAAATACAGGGTTTCTATGTGCTGAATTACAAGCAAATTGGCACAGAATAATGCCAAGAAAATGGTTGATTAAATTCAACCTTACATATTCTTTTAAAAGCATGAAACTTAGAGCAATGAGGTTTAAGATGACCAAAGGCACCACAATGGTGACAAACAATGTGTTTAGGTCCACTAGGCTTTTTGGGAAGGGATCTAGTAATAAGGTTTTGTTCTATCTTCAACTTATGACATTGAGGTCTTATATGACCAATCACACCACAATGGTGACAAGTTGGAACAAACTTAGAATCATCAAAAACCTTAGGTTGAGACCTAAATGGAGGCTTTGACTTAAGAGCCTTTCTTTCCACATTGTGATTTCTTTTGTGTGGAGGAATGCACACCAATTTTTCCTTTGAGGTAGAACACACAATAGGCACAAAATCGAGTACCACAACATGATTGCAACAAATATTTTCATCCATTTTTATCAATAGGTTCAACAATCAAATACTTGGCATGCATCTTAAGAGAGTCATTTTCACATTTTAGCTCATCAACAAGTTTGTTAGACAGAACAAGTTTAGCATCCAAGTCCATATTCAAACATTTCAACTATTTCAGCTTTTCAAGAGAATTTTCAACAAGTTTTTTATATTTCTCAACCAATTTGTTGGATTTATTGAGCTTAGCAATCAAATCATCCTTTCTACAAAATAACATGCTCAAATTCTTATAAAACTTCTTAGTCTTTTTCATCAAAAGTTTGATGTTAAGAATATCAACAATACCCAAAAATTCATGTAACATAGCATCACAATCATGAGGATTATCCCTCATAGAGGCATTTTCACAAACACATGGTATTTACATTCATTATCAACCAAATCATGCATAGAGGCATACAAAGCACTATCCATGGCAAATAAACACAAGGGGTCAAGGATCACATTTAGGTATTTAAACCAAAATAAGTGTACCCACTTTGATATCAATTGAAATTTCAAATAGTATGTAAAACACCTATGAACGTTTAGACCCCCAAATACAAAAATACCAACAAAAGCTTAAAATCAAACAATATATGTGCGGAATATGAAATATAAGTTACATCCAAATTTGTAACACACTCTAAGCCATAATTAAATACAATCACAACAGTAATTAAAAAGTAAAGAGTAAAGGAAGAGAGATGCAAACACAAAGATAACACGGCGATGTGTTATCAAAGAAGAAACCGAAGTACTTGGCGAAAAACCTCTCTGCCGCCCTCCAAGCAGTCGATAATCCACTAGAGAATAAAGTTGTGATACATGAATAGCAGAAGACCCTCTAAGTCTAATTTACCCTGAATGTTCAAAATGCGTATAAAACATCTATGAACGTTTAGACCCTCAAATTACAAATTACCAATTTAAGCTTATTATCAAATAATGTATGTGCGGAATATGAACATAAGCTAAACATAGAATTGATAAAACAATCTAAACGAAATAAAATCACAACCACAGCAGAAATTAAATGGCAAATGAAAGTTCAAATTTGTGTATAAACACCCTTGAACGTTTAGACCCCTAAATTACAACTTAACCAATTCAAGCAATATGTCAAACAACTAGTGTGTGGAAATGAACATAAGCTACAATATAGAATTGGATAAACTATCTAAGCCAAATTAATCATCACAACCCACAACAGATAATAAAAAGGCAAAGATTGAAGGGAAGGAAAATGCAAACAAAAAGACAACATGCGATGTGTTATCGAAGAGGAAACTGAAACCCTCGGTGTAAAACCTCTCTGCTGCCCTCCAAGCGGTAAACAATCCACTAGAAAATATAGTTGGGATACATGGACAGCAATAGACCCTCCAAGCCTAATCTACCCAGTGCACCTAAGCCCTCCAAGCTTTTTGCTCCAACGAGGTTGCGCCGAACCTTTTTTCTTTTCTAGCTTCCCGGATTCCGCTACTAGACCGTAGCATCAACCAATGAAGATTGGTTCCTTCCTAACTACTTCCTAGAAATCCAAATAGCTCTCTCACAGTAATGAAAATGGTGAGAACAAGGTTTGGTAAGATGCCTCTCAAGGATTTGACAATGGAAAGGAAGAGAGTTGAGGAATTTGAAGAGACTCTAATGTATAAATTGTGGATGAATCAATCTTGTTTTTCTTTTGGGTTTCTCTCTCAAAATTCTCTCTGGAAGCTCTCTTACATTTGTGGGTAAAAGGGGTATTTATACTGGAGTGGGAGAGGAATGTGAAACGTCAGGATTTACAAAACAGGAGTGGCTCGCGGCTTGACCTCGCGGCTTGACTAAGTCGCGAGATCCAGTCGCGAGATAACCGTATGGCCAGTTGTCTTGTTTTGTCCTGTAGTGCTCCAGCTAGCATGACTGTTCACCTTCCGGCATGCTTGGCACGTGTGCTGCGTTTGGCGGCTTGCAGCCGCGAGTCACCCGCGAGGCCAAGCCGCGAGTCTCTGATTTCTTGCACACTCTTGAGCAAACTTCACTCTATCTCACTCACTACCCTTACATCAAACCCACCTAAATATAGGGTTACTAAATGCTGAAATACAAGCAAATTTGGCACGAAATAAAGCCAATTAGATGGTTGAATAAATTCAACCTTACAATCTCCCCCTTTGGCTATTCCGTGACAAAACCCTAAAACAGACTCTAGATTTAACATGTGAGTTAGGAACAGTTGAACAAAACTCACTCACACCTAACTCTAGAAGCTGTAAAGCACTTGAATCATATGAACATAAGACTCCTGAAACACAACAATACACCATGATCATTGTTAAGTAGAAAATCGTAAAATGCATATGAAACAGGCAATATGTGATCAAGCAAATATGGAGTTAAGAAATAAATCATGGCTTGATCAACAAAGTAATCACTACAAGGTAGTGACCACAATGCTCATTCACACTTGGAATGAACACAAGGACATACAAGCTAACAAGCACAAGGCAAGATACTTGTATGCTCAACACTCAACCAATGCATAATACACAAGGTATATACATCTAGGAACAATCCTACAAGGGCACAAGAGTGACAGTACATAAATCAAAATGCAAGACATTTAGATATAAGTACTGATTTCAACATAGCATAAAAGCTGCATTAAGCAAGGTACATACCATAAAGCCTACAAAATATGCATAAAAACATTAACCCTAAAAGCTTACATAAGCACATGGGTACAAACCACAATATATCAGAATAACATCAACAAAATATATAAAAGATTAAACCAAGAGTGTAAGTTATGAGTTGGAAACAAAAATACACCAAAACCATAGTGTATCAAAACCATATAAACACTAAAATATTCCAAAAACATAAACCTATAAGTTTAGAGGATAAGACTTAAA
Source organism: Quercus lobata (assembly GCF_001633185.2). Taxonomy (NCBI): domain Eukaryota; kingdom Viridiplantae; phylum Streptophyta; class Magnoliopsida; order Fagales; family Fagaceae; genus Quercus; species Quercus lobata. The sequence continues at coordinate 85,778,205 of NC_044908.1, forward strand.
ACAAAAGTATGACAAAAGTATGTGTGTACTCCCCCTATCACTATGCACACTTCCCTTTGAACTTTCTCCCCCTTACTAACTTTCTCCCCCTTACTGAATGCTCTCCCCCTTTTTGGCATGAATAGCTAAAGGCTGTCGTCCAACTTTTTTTGAATAGCGTCTAGCTGATTTTCCATAGTCTCAAGACGCATTTGGACATGGTTGTTTGTGGAGTAGAGAAGTGCCATAATCTCATCAATGCCTTTCTGAATATGCTCAAGTAAACTACCCACTCTATCAGTATGAGAAGCAGTCTGTGCTTGCAGGGTACTAGCTTGTGGAACTTCAGGAACAGCATGCGAAGTAGATGTGGTATGTACAGGTGTTTCTGACTCAGGGGCAGATGGAGTAACCGGAGAGATGTGTGCACTCTTTGGTGTTTTAGAGGAGTGACTTCTGCTAGCTTGAAGAGTGTACATGGAAATAGGACGCTGACGGGTCAACATTTTGCCATCTGTAGGAGGAACAATGCCTTCACGAAGAATGAGCTTCATGATGAGACTGCAAAATGGAATGATTCCTCGAGCTGCAGTTCGAACCGCGGTCTTCCTCAAGGTGTAATAGATGTGAGCACATATATCAATGGGGGCTCCTGTAATAAGATCACAAAGGAATAGAGATCTCCCAAGATTGATGAATGTAGTGTTGGACAGTGGGTAGAGATTGGTGAACGTGATCAACTTCAGTGTGGTCAGCTCTAGTGCAAACTTTGCGGTGCTGATGGATGTTCCTGTATTGGATACTTCATGATCGGATCCTAGGATTTGTAGAATTTCTTCAACCTCTGGAGTTTGATCATCGTACGGAGTTAGATCCACATTCTGCGGTCTAGTGATGCCGAGAAGATTTGCGATGGAGTTTGGGGAAATACCAAACTCTTTTCCTCTGACCCAGAAAATAAGTTCAGCTCCAAGATCAGTTGCATTGGAGAAGCATTCTTTGACCAGCTCATCCATTGGATCATCAAAGTTCCCAAACAAGTTTGCCCAATCTCGTTTCTCAAAGATTCGAGGAATAAAAGTGGTCCCTAAGGTGTTAAACTCCACCACCCATTCCACTATGGGAGTTGACTTGTCAAAGATGTTTGAGTAGATATGTGAGGTAAGCGGAGTTCTGAACCTCTCCTCATTGGGGTCTTGAGATGCCTGTGATGATAGTTGAGTCCTTTTAGCAACTGGTGTTGCTGAATCGTTAGCAACAATGTCTTTACCTCTGGAAGATCGACGAGACATCTGCAAGAGAATAGGCCCACAGCAAAGAACCAACAACAGTACCACACAAGATAAATATCAACATGATTCAATGCTAATAGAAGTGAAAAATAGAGATTTCAATACATAAATAGAAACTGAAGATAGTGCAGACCCAACCAAACTACCAACAATACTAAGGTGCACAAAATGACAGGTGCAGCAAAATGGTGATAGCGCAAAAAGGCGTAGAGAGACAAAATCAAACAGAACTGTCAATGAGACAGTTTACCATGACCATGATATGCAAACAAATACAGCATTCGAACATTAAGAACAGATATCATAAAATATGCCACAAAAGATATGAGCATGGGAAAAAATTTCAAAATGAAGTAACAGAGCACCCAAACTAGAGCACATGGTTGTGAAACACACATTATGTTAACATAAAAGCACAATAAACCAATGCCGAAAACCAACATCAACACACAAACAAGTGAAATGAGCAAGTCATATAAATATCAAACCCATTTAACAAAAGATTTTCAGAATCAACAACAGGCAAATATCAGAACAATGAAAAAGCACATTGTGACCACTCAACATGAAAACAGATGAAAACAACAACAAACATAACAAGCCATATCAATCACACAAAAAAAGGAATGTTTCGAACACAATATCAATCCAAATGGTAATAAAAACATCCATGAAATAGGGAAAATGAGATGAGGAAAACAAGACCCATACTTTTTCTTGATGATTTGGATAAGAAATGAAGCACCAATGAGGTTTGAAAATGGGTACACAGAGCATTTGGGAAGGAGATAGTTGAGAGAGAAGATGAACAGTCACAAAAGTTCGAGGGAAAAACTGAAAAAGATTTAAAAACTGCCCCTATTTTTGCCAAACACGCGTTTTTCGCGACTAAAGAGAGTCGCCAACAAGTCGCCAGTTTAAACTGCCAAAACACTCAAAGACAAAAGTTTGAAAAATTTTTCTAAATGTTTTTCGCGACTGGAAGGTCTACCCGCGAAAGAGTCGTGAGCTAAGCCGCGAAAATCTTTGAGTAACCCTCACGATTGGACCTCCCATTCGCGAACGAGTCGCCAAAAATGACCCGCGAAGACGCGACTGATGCTCGCGACTTGACTTACCCGCGACTGAGCCGCCAAAACAGGGCGAAACTGGGTTTTTGAAATTTTCAGATTTTTTAAACAAAATACTTTCCAAAAATACCTAAAAACACTCAAAAATCTTTTTGTGTTTGAATTAACAAAGATTGAGCATGTGAAAAACAAATTTCATCAAGTATAATCACACAAATGAATATGGCATTTATTGAACATAAACTTGTGTGCTGTGTGTGGATATCAACAGTGAGATAGTTCTTAGACTGATGTGAAGTTTCAATGATCAATTCAACCAAGGCATACACAATTAGCACTAGATCAAGTGATCCATCTCAATTATAGAAATATGTATATATGACCTCCCACAAAACTTGATAACATATCTTGGAGCTTTACATTTGACTCCACTTTCAAACATAACATTTGATCATTTTGATCTTTTGAGGCAATCACCTCTCATTGTGAGAGTGATATTTGATATTTCACTTTAATGAACAAGTCTTTGGCTTTTTGAATAAACATTCTCTTTAATATAAGGTCGCTTACCCTTTTTCCTAGTCGAATACTAGAATGTGCAACAGGCTTTTGCAGCTCAAAATCTCTTTTCATTTGGAAATTTACATTTGGTGAGCTCTTCTTAGCAAAAAAAAAAAAAATAAAGAGTGAGAAGATATATAGACACAAGTCTATGCAAGTCTCAAGATTAACATAACCATTCACTAATCATTCATAACAAGTTTGAAAATCTATTTACAACAATCGCATAGATTTCAAGATTTCTCCCACAGTGATATGAGTGCAAAGAAACAAGCAATGCTCGAAAATGCACAAAGCCATTAGCACAAAGGTACAAGGCAAAACAGGTTTTGAGACAAAAGCTCAACAATGTCAATCAAACTTTTTGATTTTCTAATTTTTATGTGATTTTTGGATTTTTGACACTAGAAGAAAAAGATTGATAAAAAACGAAATAAATTAAAAGTATGCACAAGAAGACAAGCAAACAACCAACAGCAAAAACAACAAGCAAACAGACAAACATCGTCGCAAAGCATAGGAAGTATTAATGCATGAACATGTTGTAATGCTTATGCATGAGTACCATTTTTCACCCACACGTCACTTGCGTTTGGAGTGATTTCCTTATAGGATTGGGTACGAGAGTTAGGGCTTTCAAATCTTCGTGAGAAGCTTTCCAAGCAGTTGGTGAATGCATCAATCATCTTCATCACGTTCATCATTCCGGGATCACCATTCTGATCTCTAGATTGTTCACCTGCCCAATCTCTTCTATCATTTCTAGGTCCTTGTGACCTTTGAGGAGTTGCACTATTCTTTGCTCTCAGCTTTTGACAATTTGGTCGAGTATGCCCTTGAAGTCCGCAATGATGACACACATAGGTTGATCTAGGACCTCTTTGTGGTCATGGACGAGACTTGGCACGAGATTCAGACCTGCCCACATACTGATTTCGGTGATTCAACACCCGTTGGTTCTCCACATTCTTCTTCTCCTCCATCTTGAGCTTCTCAGCAGTAAGGTCAATTACAACTGGATCTTTAGCCTTTACAAACTTCACTTCTTTAGTGACAGTTCCAGATAAGCTACTTCCTCCGGTATATCCTAATCCGGATTTGTCTGAAAAACTCTTTTGAGATGAAATAACATCATCTAGCTTCTTAGTGGTGACCCTCTCTATTTTAGCATTTGCTTGCACAACCTCTTGCTCAAGAAATCTCACTTTTGTGTAAGGTTCAGACAGCTCACCATTCAATGTTTCTATCTCACATTTAGCTTCCCTATATCGGATTAGGAGACTTTTGTAGTCCTCCTCTGCCTTCTTCATTTTTCTCACAGCAGCCTTGGCCACCCTTGTGTACTCACCCGACTTCTCTAGGAGTGAGTTATAATTCTCTTGAAGATTGGCTGTGCTTTCATCTTCTTCAGCATCTGATTCTTCAACAATTCCTAGTGATTCATCATCACTATGTTCTCCAAGGTCTCGTACAAGCAGATTCAACTCATCTGAAGACTCAACATGAGCAATAGTCATAAAAGCTGAATAGTTCCCTTCTCCATCATAGCTTTCTTCAGATTCTGAGTCAGATGAATCCGAGTCACTCAATGTTGTGGCATACACTTTGCCTTTTGATTTCAAATAATTCGAACATTCTTTCTTAAAGTGTCCATGCCCGTTACATTCAAAACAAGTGACACCTTGTGTAGGTTGGGATTCTTTTCCATCTTTCTTTTTGAATTCCCTTTTCTCCCTTCCAGAACTTTGGAATTTTCTTTTGTCATCAAATTTGCCATTATTTTTGAATTTCAAGAGCTTTCTGAAATTTTTGACAAGGTATGCAACATCTTTGTTAACCACATCTTCTCCCGATGAGTCTTGATCTTCCACATTCTCATTAATGGTCTTAAGAGCAAGAGATTTACTCTTCCGTTGATTAGGCAATGACATCTCATAAATCTAAAGAGAACCAACCAGCTCTTGGACTTTGATGTCATCAAGGTTCTTAATCTCTTCAATCGCTGTCATTTTAGCACGAAAACTTTCCGGCAAAGATCGAAGGATCTTCCTTACAATTTTAGAGTCCTTCATTTTCTCTCCCAAATTGAACTTGCTGACAACCACCTCATTTAGCTTCCCATAGAAAGAGTCAAAGGACTCATCCTCACTCATTTTGAGCTCCTCAAACCGAGTGGTCAGCATTTGCAACTTGGTGTCTTTCACTTTCTTCGTGCCTTCATAGGTGGTTTCCAATATCTCTCATGCTTCTTTGGCAACGGTGATGTGAGAAATCCTGTGAAATTCATCTAGAGACACACCACAGAAAATAGCATTGAGTGCTTTACTGTTAGCATTAGATGCAGCAAGTGCTGCCTTATCCCATGTGGATTTGGCTTCCTCAGGCCTGGTCCAACCTATCTCAATAGCATCCCAAACAGATTCATCAATAGAACACAGAAAAGCTCTCATGCGAACCTTCCAAAAAGCATAATTACTACCATCAAAATATGGAGATGCATTTAGGGATTGAGAGCGATCCATCTCAAAAGGGAGTCAAGGATCACACAATGGTAATGAAACCAATAACAGTGTACCCATTCTGATACCAATTGAAAGTTCAAATATGTGTATAAACACCCTTGAACGTTTAAACCCCCAAATTACAACTTAACCAATTCAAGCAATATGTCAAACAACTAGTGTGTGAAAAATGAACATAAGCTACAATATAGAATTGGATAAACTATCTAAGCCAAATTAATCATCACAACCCACAACAGATAATAAAAAGGCAAAGATAGAAGGGAAGGACGATGTAAACACAAAGACAACACGCGATGTGTTATCAAAGAGGAAACCGAAACCCTCGGCGTAAAACCTCTCCGCCGCCCTCCAAGCGGTAAACAATCCACTAGAAAATATAGTTGGGATACATGGACAGCAATAGACCCTCCAAGCCTAATCTACCCAGTGCACCTAAGCCCTCCAAGCTTCTTGCTCCAACGAGGTTGCGCCGAACCTTTTTCTTTTCTAGCTTCCCGGATTCCGCTACTAGACCGTAGCATTAACCAATGAAGATTGGTTTCTTCCTAACTGCTTCCTAGAAATCCAAACAGGTCTCTCACAGTAATTAAAATGGTGAGAACAAGGTTTGGTAAAATGCCTCTCAAGGATTTGACAATGGAGAGGAAGAGAGTTGAGGAATTTGAAGAGACTCTAATGTATAGATTGTGGGTGAATCAATCTTGTTTTTCTTTAGAGTTTCTCTCTCCAAAATTCTCTCTGGAAGCTCTCTTACATTTGTGGGTAAAATGGGTATTTATACTGGAGTGGGAGAGGAATGTGAAACGTCAGGATTTACAAAATAGGGGTGGCTCGCGGCTTGACCTCGCGGCTTTGACTAAGTCGCGAGATCCAGTCGCGAGATAACCGTATGGCCAGTTGTCCTATTTTGTCCTGTAGTGCTCCAACTAGCATGACTGTTCACCTTCCGGCATGCTTGGCACGTGTGCTGCGTTTGGCGGCTTGCAACCACAAGTCACCCGCGAGGCCAAGCCACAAGTCTCTGATTTCTTGCACACTCTTGAGCAAACTTCACTCTATCTCACTCATTATCCTTACATCAAACCCACCTAAATACAGGGTTACTAAATGCTGAAATACAAGCAAATTTGGCATGGAATAAAGCCAATTAGATGGTTGAATAAATTCAACCTTACAGCAAAGATTAAGGAAAGAAAGATGCAAATACAAAGACAATACAGCGATGTGTTATCGAAGAGGAAACCGAAGTCCTTGGCGTAAAACCTCTCCGCCGCCCTCCAAGTGATAAATAATTCTCTAAAGAATGTAGTTTGGATACATGAATAGCATGAGACCCTTCAAGCCTAATCTACCCAGTGTACCTAAGTCCTCCAAGCTTCTTGCTTCAATGAGGTTACACCGAACCTTTGTCTTCTTTAGCTTACCGGATTCTGCTATAGCCTATAGCATCAACCAATATCAATTGGTCCCTTCCTAACTGCTTCTCAAGCACCAAAAAGCCTTTTCACAGATATGGGTATGGTGAGAACAGGATTTTGCTAATGAGCCTCTCAAGGATGTAATAATGGAGAGGGTGAGAGTTAAGAAATTTAAAGAGTCACTATGTAAAGATTATGGATGAATCAATCTTGTTTTTCTCTAGGGTTTCTCTCTCAAAATTCTCTCTGGAAGCTCTCAATATTTCGTGGGTATAAGGGGTATTTATACTAGAGTGAGAAAGGAATGAGAATAGTCAGTTTTATCAAAACAGAGTGAACTGGCGACTTGGCCTTGCGACTTGATTGAGTCGCGAGTCTAAGCTGTGAGCTAACTGAATGGCCAGTCTGAAATTTTTATCCTGTAGTGCTACAACTGGCATGATGGTTCTGCTTCTCTGCATGCTTCACTCATATACATCATCTGACAGCTTGCCAGTCGTGAGCCACCCGTGAGATTCAGTCACGAGTCCCTGCTTCAGTGCACATTCTTGAGTATTTCTTCATACTCTTTCACATACTACCCTTACATGATTCTCACCTAAATACAGGGTTTCTATGTGCTGAATTACAAGCAAATTGGCACGGAATAAAGCTAACAAAATGATTGATTAAATTCAACCTTACATATTGTTTATCCAAAATATCATAATAGGTGTGAACTATCATGTGCTGCTGCATAAGCCATTGACTTTAATTAGCGTTAAGCAAGGAGCTTGATTCCTTTAATAATTATATTTTATCATATGAGGAAATTCAGGAGGAAGAAGTCAATATAGAGGTATTTTTTTATAATCGGTTTTGCTTTATTGATTTTCCACTATATATCCTAAGATCAGACCCTCTTTTCTTATAAAATTTGAAGACACTGAATCGGATCTTGAGTTGTTGATTTTCCATTATATATCCAGATGGCAGCCATTAAACAATCATGAACAAGTTTTAGACAGTAAGGATTTAGGGACCAACATTTCGAAGTTCTCAACATATGTTGGAAAGGTAGAAAGAAAAAAAAAATTGTAATAAAAAATGGAGAAGTTGACATGAATATAACGTAGGTGGCAAGTTTTGTTAAAATACTTGGGGTTAACTATATGGAATGGAGAGGATATTGGGTTTGCCTAATCTATTGGAGATGCTTTGATGGTTCCTATATATTTCTTTCTCTTTCTGTTGATGGTATGTTAGTAGCTGCAAAGTGTATGTACAAAATTGTGAAGTTGAAGCAGTGAATTTTACATGAAGGTCTTCGAGCTTCCAAGAAGATCCTTGGAATATAAATTCACCTTGATAAAAGGGAAGGTAAATTATGGTTATTGCATAAAGGATATCTTAAGAAGGTGTTAGAGACAACTGACCATAGCATCAACCAATATGAAATTGGTCCCTTCCTAACTACTTCCCAAACACCAAATGGCCTTCTCACAGATGTGGGTATGGTGAGAAAAGGTTTTGGTAATGTACCTCTCAAGGATGTAATAATGGAGAGGGCAAGAGTAGAGGAATTTGAAGAGTTTCTATGTGAAGATTGGGGATGAGTCAATCTTGTTTTTCTCTAGGGTTTCTCTCTCAAAATTCTCTCTGGCAGCTCTCAACATTTCATGGGTATAAGGGGTATATATACTAGGGTGAGAGTGGAATGCGAAGAGTCGGTATTTCAAAACAGATCTAGCTGGCGGCTTGAACTCGCGACTTGACTGAGTCGCGAGGTAACTGAATGGCCAGATTGTACTTTTTGTCCTGTAGTGCTACAGCTGGCATGATGGTTCTTGCAAGCTGCAAGCCACTCGTGAGATCCAGTCGCGAGTCCCTGGATGATTCCCGACTCTCTCACACACAATCTTGAGCATTTCTTCACACTCTTTCAAACATTACCCTTACCTGATTCCCACCTAAATACAGGGTTATTAATTGCTAAAATACAAACAAATTTGGCATGAAATAAAGCAACAAGATGGTTGATAAAATTCAACCTTACACTATATGGATCGGAGAGGATTTTGGGATTGCCTAATCTATTGGAGATGCTTTGATGGTTCCTATATATTTCTTTCTCTCAATTTGGTTGGTGTTTGCAGCTTGTGATAGTGCTTAGGGGCTACTTTGCAGCCAAAAATCTTCTTCAAGTTGGTGTATTAGTCACGTACTAGGAGCCGTGCATCATTGGTTAGTCATGTATTGGAATCCGTGCAAAAAGGGTGGCATTCATATATTGAAGAGTTTAGAGATTCTGAAGTGGTGAAGGTTTTTGTTGTAAGTTCATCTACGGAGATTGTAGAGTTTAGGGATAAAGGTTTTGTACTAGATCTAAAACTTCTCTTTACAATAGTGGATTACTTTTCTGGAAGGTTTCCCCCCAAGTTTTTTACTGTGAAACTAGTTTGTTTCATTAGTTTTCCTGGGTCATCAAATCTTGTCTTATTTATTTTTCCGCTGCATGATTTTGACATGATATTGATGTTTTGTTTGTTTTAACAAGTTTTATTCATAATAAATCTAATTAACAACTTGAGTTTAAAACTTGTTAATTCTATTAACTGGGGTCTAAATTTCCCAACAATATATATATATATATATATATATATAATTAAAATCCTCATCATCTTTTGAACTAACTCCAAAGAAACTTTGTTAATGTTTCTTTCTTTTTCCTTCTTTGGGTGGCATGTTTCTTTCCATATTTAATAATTACTTTGATGTCAATAATGCAGAGTAAGAATGGAGGCTTATCAGCTTGGGAGCCCGCAGGAGCTCAAGATTGGTTGGAAGTTAGTACCTTAACATATTGAAGTACCTTTGCAATGTACATTTGAATATTTATGCATATATATATATATATATATATTCACTCTTAATTATCATATATCAGTGGAAAATTTATTACCTTTTTTTTCCCCCTTCTAGTTGCTTAATCCCACAGAATTCTTCGACGATATTGTCGTTGAGCATGAGTATGTTGAGTGCACTACATCAACAATCCAAGCTTTACTTTTTTTTTAAGAAGTTGCACCCTGAACACAGGAAAAAAAAGATTGAGAATTCCATTCAGAAAAAGTCATAGCTTTAAAGTAGCTAATATCTTGCATGTTACACGTTTTAACCTATTTCACCGGTGTTTTGTTTTACTTTTTACTTTTTACTTCTTTTTTTTCCCACTATCTATATCACTTTTCTTGTAATGTTACGAATATTATAAATTTTACTACATTAATCTTATAAGACGATGTATCACCATCACAAAAAATATCAAATCATACAATTTTCTATTATTTTGTCTAGTAATACAAATCACATTCCTACCATGTCAATTTTGTTATTATTATCAATTAATATTTTTAAGATTAATTTCAATTTTAATATTGACTTCGAATCTTACTTACCTCAATCCCTAAACTGAAATCTTGACTTCACAATTGAGTGGACTTCATTATGAATGTGAGAGAAATGAATACAATTCTCTAAACACCAACAGTACCTAAGAATTACTTTTGATTTAATAGGAATGAGTATCGTCTAATACATCATGACTTTGACAAATTCAAAGCCATGCCCAACCACAATTGCACAATAATGGACTCACACTCATGTCTATAATTCAAGAGTTCATACGAAATCTGAAAGTATGAAAAAAAAGTAGTTCATACGAAACCTGAAAGTATTAAAATAAGTAAGACTTAGACTTAGACGGTGATAAGACTTGGACGGTGAGGATTCGATTAACCCTTTTCTTAGCTCACTATCTAGTGGCTGTAACAAAGCTAAGAGTTGTTTAGTGAAGGTCTATTATTTATCAAAGTCCAATAGGCTATACATTTGTATTTTCACACATTTGACTTTGCATTAAATACAAATCCGGGCCCTTTGGTTCACACTACCTAATTTATATTTTAATCTTACTTGCTCAGAGAGTGAAAGAGAGAGATCTAATTAATATGTAGACTTTTAAGCAGAGAGAGAGAGAGAGAGAGACAACCCGGTGCAACCTTTTTTCTATATAAGGAGTTTCAACATGTCCAAGATCACAGAACTACACAGGCCGGTTCTGCATTGTTCTGAAGTTCTAGCTAGACACAGAACACCTGTTTTGAGTGCTGCATATATGTCATAAAGGGTTCTTCGATTTCATCAACAAGAAGTGCATGACCACAAAATCTCATAGTTAGCCTCATATCAAAGCATTGAGGAGCATAAGGGAACAACTTTAGGTAAGTTCTTTTGTTATATTTTAATATTAATTTAGAAAAATAAATCTAAATGGTTATTTTCATTTTCATTTTTGGCATAAGGGTTACGATTATTTTGAAGAATTAACCCTCTAACACAACTTTGATCTTAAAATAATATTGGTCATAAGCCATAAATATATTTATATATACATATATACATGATTTAGTATCACTGATACTCATTGTTATATGAAAACGAAAAAGAATATAGATATTGGTATCGTTGAAGTTGAAAGAGGATGTGGAAGCTGAAGGTAGGAGAGGGCAAAAATGACCCTTACCTTTTTAGTACAAATAACTTCGCCGGAAGACAGACATGGGAGTTTGACCCGGAGGCTGGTACACCAGAAGAACGAGCTGAGGTTGAAGAGGCTCGTCAAAATTTCCACAAAAATCGACGTATATTCCCGGCTTGCGGTGATGTTCTCTGGCGAATGCAGGTACCTTAATTAAACTAATGATTTTTCGGTCATGTACGGTAAAAACGTTATCTAAACGTTATCAATGACGGAAAGTTAGGTAAATAAAAGTAAAAATAAATTGAAATAGAATAATAGGATTTATGTATAGTATTAAAAAGTGTAATGAGATTATGAATAATAGTAAAATAAGCTGAATAATAAAATAAGTTGATAAAAAATAAATTATGTAAACCCACATTAAGTGAGAAAAACGTTAACTGATATCTTTTGGCATTTTTTAATAAATCATTTTAGAAAAGTATTTGTAGAAAAAAATATTAATTATTATTGTTTTGCCAACCTTTTTTATTTTCTATAAAAATGATATCAAAATATTTCTAAAATGACTTCTTAACAATTATCTTAAAGTAACGACGTAGTATTAACAAATTAAGGGAGATAATACCCTCTCTCTCTCTCTCTATATATATATATAAAATCCCAATATATTAACGTATCTCAAGTAATATAAAATTATATTATACTAGAATTATATTTCCTTTTAGTAATTATTGAACAATTTACATCTATTCTTTCTTTTCACGTGTATCGCTATTAGCTACCATAAGTCCAACTAGGCCCATGGTTTTAGTTTTCCCACGTGCACGTGCCTACAAGCCACGTTTTTTGTTTGTTTATTATTATTATTTTAATCTATTTTATTCTCCTCCATCCAATGGCAAATCCAAAGAATAATTCTATCTCTATTTTAAGAGGTATCCGTTAACATGACTTTTTAAATAATGATATAACATGTCTTTATTTCATTCAATAACAATCTTACCTGTCACAATAATTTTAACAAATTCTTCAAGTATCTTGTTTCAACTGATGATGTAGTAATTAAAAATGTCATCTATTATAGTTTTAGTCACATAATGTTTTTATCAAATCATGTGATAGTCTTATAAATTGTCACGTAATTAATTCGAAAAAACAACTCTAATCAAGTTTGATTTGGTATCATTTGTTCCTTACTTGATCAGGTATTTTGATATTAATGGGTTTCTGAAGTGTAAAATATTTTTTGTAATTTTTTCTTAGATATTTGTCATATCATTAAAAAAAAAAAAAAGTCAAAGGTAAATTTGAAGGACTATTACAATTTATTTTTAAAACTTGAAGAACTAATAATACTCACATAAAATTCGAGAGACCAATTGAGTTCAGGGGTAAACTTTAGGGAATTATATTATAGTTTCATCTTAATTTTTTTTTTTTTTTTTACTACTTTCACAATATCTAAGGTGACAAATCATAATTACTGCAACATTATTTGCCCATAAAATTAACTACTACTCGAGGAAAAAAAAAAGGTGAAATTGGCTGCATGTCTTTTTTTTTTTCTTTTTTTTTTTGGAACATTTGCAACAACCGAAACTGAATTTTTGTTTCAAAAGCAAATGGAAAAGTCTTACCTAACCTTTTAATTTTTTATTGGTGATGATTGTTGACTCGTTCTATTTTTCAAGGACGGCCTTTTTTTATTTTTTTTTTGCTAGGTAATTACGGGGGCTAGAACCCCCTAGCTCACGGTATCCTACAGATTCGGGTGCCACTGGGCTACAAGACCCAGTGGCTTTCAAGGACGCCATAAATAAATAAATAAATACTATACAGTAGTTTTTTTATTTTTTATTTTTTTTCGAGAATCGTCATCCAGTAGGTTTTTATAGGATTAGAGTTTCCGAAATGGTGTCGTAAAATATACTTGACTCCTTGTGTATTGGACATTGGATTAAAAATTCAGCATTTTTTTACTATTAAATTTATTTATGTTACTATTAATGAGCCCATTACACATTTTAATATTATTTATGAATCCCAACTTATTATTTCAGTTATTTTTTAATTTTATCTATAATATTTTCAGTAACAAATTTTAATTTCAATTAAATCAGGGGTTGAAAAACTCTTTTAGTGCCACCCCACCCCACTCAGATTGCAATTTTATTACATATATGCATATAGTTAATAAGTAACGTGGTTGCCTTAACATCAATAATATAATAAATAAATTTTTTAATTATTTTATTTTTAAACTTCAAAAAATAGGCACTTTTTTTTTTCTTTTGTTGAGAAGCTTAAAAAATAGGCACATCGATCTATAAAATATATAATATCACTAAAATTACTCTTTCACCAAAACCATATAGTTGACATTATCTTTGCCTTGCGTAGGCATATAAATGTATAATTTGTACACGTGCATTTTGTTGATCTGTTTAATTTTTGAATCTTAGTAAAAATATAATTTTTAAAATTTTATTTGCTAATGACTTAGGAATTATTGAAATGATTGCAGTTTTTAAGGGAGAAAAACTTCAAGCATACAATTCCCCCTGTTAAGATTGAGGATGGAGAGGAAATCACATATGAAAAGGCCACAATTACATTGAGGAGGGCTGTCCATTACTATACTGCCTTGCAGTCTTGTGATGGTCATTGGCCTGCTGAAAATGCTGGCCCATTGTTTTTTCTTCCTCCTTTTGTGAGTTGCATCATTATCATTATTAAGCTTTCAATATTGTTATTAATTTATTATAATTATAATTTTTCAAGTAAATATACATCTCTAGAATATCTTCTAAGTTTGAGTTGACTGTGAACAATGAAACTGTTCCAAATAACATCCTTGCTAGTGAATTATTTTGGCTTTCAGCCTGATATAACTGCTATTTTTCTTGTATTTGATCCAAAAAATGCAGGTATTATGTTTTTACATTACAGGACATCTTAATACTGTATTCCCTGCTGAGTATAAAAAAGAAATTCTTCGTTACATATACAATCATCAGGTATATATTCTTGAAAGTTTAAAAATGTTTATTGAATCAATAAGAATAGAGATTTTGCAAAAATTTTCACTTTCATTCTCTGTTTTTTTTTTTTTTTTTTTTAGAATGAAGATGGTGGATGGGGATTTTACATAGGAGGCCATAGCATCATGTTTTGCACAATTCTCAGCTACATTTGTATGCGAATACTTGGGGAAGGACTTGATGGTGGTCAGGACAATGCTTGTACAAGAGCAAGAAAATGGATTCTTGATCGTGGTGGTGCAACACACATATCATCTTGGGGAAAGTCCTGGCTTTCGGTATGACTATTTATTTGAGAAGATTCACATCAAATTAGAGTTAAATACTCACAATAATTTATATTTTTAATTAAAATATAATCATATTTATTTCACAATTTGAGAAATGAACAAATTTGGTTTCAAGTACTCACCATGCATGATGACTTTCTATTGATAATTAACACTAGTATGCAATGTCCTGTAAACTGTAGATACTTGGTGTGTTTGAGTGGGCTGGAGCCAACCCAATGCCTCCTGAATTTTGGCTTCTTCCTTCATATCTTCCCATGTATCCAGGTTTATACAATATATGATTACTTCTTCATTAAGTATTTTAAATCATTATTGTATGTGGAACCTTTCTAAAATTAGTTTAGTCGATGTTTAACAAAGTTAGTTCATTTCTTTGATGCCTTTGTCGCTACAGAGGTTTAACATTCTTTTTAATGCACCAAATTCTAATAATAACATATCAATTTTGTGGTGCCCAAAATGCAGCCAAAATGTGGATCTACTGTCGGTTGGTGTACTTGCCTTTTTCATACTTATATGGGAGAAGGTTTGTTGGGCCAATCACACCTCTTATTCTTCAATTAAGGGAGGAACTTTACACTCAACCTTACAGTGAAGTTAATTGGGCCAAAGCACGTCATCAATGCGCAAAGGTGAGTTTACATTTGATGAGGAGATAACACCATGAGAAGACTTCAATTGAAGAGTTAATATGACATATAAGGACATAACGTGACCCAAAAGTTAAGGCTTTAGGTTTATACCCAGTTATATTATATTAATCACTCAATCTTGTCATTAGCATCCAATCTAGAAATTTAATGCTTAGATAATCACGTCACTCACTCGTCAATATTCCAACAACCTTCATCATTGATAATTGTGGAATGACATTTACCATATGGTCTTTTAAATACATCTTTCAATGCATTGATTGTGGAAATCAATTACTACAGGAGGATATCTACTATCCGCATCCTTTGATACAAGATCTACTTTGGGATAGCCTATACATATTAACTGAGCCTATTCTCACTCGTTGGCCTTTAAATAAGTTGGTTAGAGAAAAAGCTCTTAAAGCAGCAATGAAGCTCATTCACTATGAAGATGAAATCACTAGATACATTACCATTGGGGTTGTGGAAAAGGTAATGTGATTCTACAATGCTCTAGAAAAGCCATAGACATGGTTAATTTGGGCTATATAATATTCCTCCTAATACCATTTTCATTGAACAGTCGATGTGTATGCTTGCTTGTTGGGTTGAAGATCCAGATGGGGATGCTTATAAGAAGCATCTTGCTAGGGTGAAAGAATACGTATGGGTCGCTGAAGATGGAATCAAGGCACATGTTAGTACACATTTTTTGCAAAACAACTACAGAATTTTTTAGCTTGAATTGCTGACTTTAATACATGCAATTTGTGTGTAGAGCTTTGGTAGTCAATCATGGGATATGGGTTTTAGTATTCAAGCTCTTTTAGCTAGTGATCTCATTGATGAAATTGGACCGGTATTGGCGAAAGGGCACGAGTTCATAAAAAGATCCCAGGTTTGATTTTCAATTCTTAAATCATAAAAGTCTACATTTTTGCTTAGGAAAGTCATTGTCAAAATATCATTTGGAGTTATTGTGTTCCCCTTAAACAATGTAAAGGTTAGGAATAATCCTGCTGGAGACTTTAGAAAAATGCATCGTCACATTTCTAAGGGATCATGGACTTTCTCTGATCAAGATCAAGGATTACAAGTTTCTGATTGCACTGCAGAATGTTTAAAGGTAAATAACTATGTTTAATGCTTCTTCAAATTCTACTATTGCTACTTGTCCATAATCACCGTGTGACCAAATTCTCCTATACTTCACAGTGCTGCTTACTTTTTTCAATGATGCCACCTGAAATTGTTGGTGAGAAAATGGAACCTGAGTGCTTGTTTAATGCTGTAAATATCCTACTTTATTTACAGGTGAGGATTAACTTTTCCTAGAATGATAAATTCCTACTTGTAGCAAAAACATATGCCCTTGGGAAGAGACGAATTTAATTGAATTTACCATTATAGCAAAAACTTTTAACTTGTGAAATTAATGGGAGTTATAGTCTAATTGCTATGATATCATTTTAAATTATCACTCTTCCTAAAATTTCAAACAATTTTGAATTGGTGAACAAATCATCTAACCATTAGTCTAACACAGTGTTGTATATCTGTGTTTGCTTATTTTGCATGCATAGGCGTGAATAGGTAATACAAGCTACCATTGTTATAGGTATCTAAAAATGTTAAAAATTACTTGGTCAAATCTAGAGAGATTTGTTAATCTAAGAATATTCTTCTTAAAAAAACAAAATTGTTTACAATTTTCAATATTTACTATATATAAATGGGTTGGGTTCAATATTTACTATATCTAAGTAATATTATACCACCCAATAACTTGTTATAGAATTCAAAATTTTAAAATCTCACCATTGAATTACATGTTCTATGTGTTCTTAACATTCATACCAATTTTTATGTTAATAATGTAGAGTAAGAATGGAGGTTTATCAGCTTGGGAGCCCGCAGGAGCTCAAGAGTGGTTAGAAGTTAGTACCTTAACATATTGAATTGTCGTTGAAATGTTCATTTGGAAATTTATGCAGATATATTCACTCTTAATTATCATATATCAGTGGAAAATTAATTACCTTTTTTTTTTCCCTTCTAGTGGCTTAATCCCACAGAATTCTTCGAGGGTATTGTTGTTGAGCATGAGTATGTTGAGTGCACTGCATCATCAATCCAAGCTTTACTTTTGTTTAAGAAGTTGCACCCTGAGCACAGGAAAAAGGAGATTGAGAATTCAATTCAAAAGGCAGTCCAATACATTTTAGACATACAAATGCCCGATGGTTCTTGGTATGTTCATGTACTAGTTTACTAGATATCATTATTATTGTTATTATGGTTAGATTAATTACATGATGAATTTGAAACATTTGTTTACAATAATTTTTACCATAGTATTATATATAGATCTAATACAAATCAATTACAAGATGAGACTTTGTCGTAGGTATGGAAATTGGGGAATATGTTTCATGTATGGTACATGGTTTGCCCTTGGAGCATTAGCTGCAGTGGGCAAGACTTACAATAATTGTTCTGCTATACGTAGAGCTGTAGATTTTTTACTAAGAACGCAAAAAGAAGATGGTGGCTGGTCGGAGAGCCATCTTTCATGCCCAAAGAAGGTAGTTTTTAACCATGGATTTTTCTTTGAGCCTCTAAATTCTTTATGTTTTCATATTTAATATCTTTCATTGCATCAATTTGGTTCAATGGAGTTTTTGTAGATCAATGAGTCAATTTAAAGAAATTTATATCTATTCTTGTTTTAAATGAGATTTTGTAGATGTTTTATAGATTCTTTGATCAAAATTAAAATAATAAATTCTCTATGCTTGGTCATAGATATATATACCTGTTGAAGGAAATCGATCAAATTTGGTACAAACTTCATGGGCAATGATGGGTCTTATTATTGCCAAACAGGTTAGTTTATGGTTTAAAAAATTATCATGACATATATATCGTGTTATTGTATGCTTTTCTTGAATAATTCTAAGAACAAAATTTTACTTGTAATAGGCTGATAGAGACCCGACACCTCTTCATCGCGCAGCGAAGTTGATAATCAATAATCAATTGGAAAATGGAGATTTTCCTCAACAGGTATCTTTGTTTAACAAAACTTCAAATAGCAAATAGAAGGAAAATGATAGTAACTAGAAATATGAAAACTGACAAGAGCATAGATATCATTCTTCCATTATGGAACATAGTTTTTCCCTTGACTAATAAACTTTATAGTAGTTTGCAAGTTGCAACACAAATAAAATAAAGCTATCACTTTCTATTTTAAATTTTAAAAAAAGGCAGAAAAGAATGTAAAATAATATGACATACTATACTTTGCTTAAATTTTACTTCCAATAATTTCTAATTAATCATTAATTACTTTGTTGTGGCAGGAAACCACAGGAGTGTACTTGAAGAACTGCATGTTGCACTATTCATTATATAGAAATGTTTTCCCATTGTGGGCTCTTGGAGAATACCGCAAGAATGTTCCATTGCCATCCAAAACAATGTAACTCAGAGTGACATAGCGAGTTCTTAATTCTTTTACAATTATGTACCATTTAGTTTTCTGTTTTACTCACCACTACATTATATTTCTTCTATAACTAATAATGTCTGCATAGAAGTTTATAGTGGCCACCTAAATAAAATGGGAGTTTGACTTAAAATATTTTATTGTACTACTACTAGCTAGCATCACTACTACTAGCTAGCATCTATCCCGTTCATAACCAAAGAAACATTCAACAATTGTGAAGATGAGATGTTCCTGTTGGTTTTGCAAAACACAAGCTCCCACACTTATGACTTTGAGATCCCACTCAAAAGTTTCAGATCACCACTTGTTGATCTTGCAGCAATTAGATTTCACCAACACTTGATTGTAGATCTTGTTCCGGTAGATACTTGTAGAATTAATTAGAAGGTACAGAACCTCCCAATTCTCACATGAGTAACTCACAAGTCTTCCAAGACTCTCTAAAACGTAGTTAGGATTTTCCTTTTATACTTAGGAGTGTTGGAATGAAACCCTAAACGTTTTCACGAGTTTGGGCTTGAATTAAATTTTGTAGAATTTATTTTTCTACGATTTTCAATCTGTCGAGCCTATCCTTCGATTGATCAAGCTTCATTGAAATTTAATTCTTTTTCCTACGGCTTTAATATTCTTGAGACTTGACTTGAAACACTTTGAGCAATGTCTAACACCTATTCTAGACATGTTTTTATTCTCGGTTTGCCAACATAAACAAA
Source organism: Quercus lobata (assembly GCF_001633185.2). NCBI lineage: Eukaryota > Viridiplantae > Streptophyta > Magnoliopsida > Fagales > Fagaceae > Quercus > Quercus lobata. The sequence goes on from NC_044908.1 coordinate 85,797,774, forward strand.
TTAGGACTCTAAACATTTAATCCTAAATCTTCAAAACCTAACAAATGGGCATCTATAAAATCTAAGTAAAGACTATTCATAAAACTTTCATGAGGAGTTGAAGGTATTATCAAGTTAATTGACTAAAGCAATGGAGTTGAAGGTTTTAACCCAAAGAAGGATTAGAAGCAATATATTCCTTAACAACATTGTAACAGGTGATTAACAGTGTAGAGATTAAGAATACAAAAAAGAAAAAAGGGATAGGATTAACTTGGACAACATTCTCAAATTTTTCATACATAAACATTAATATTCAAAGTTACAAAACCCATCAAAAGAACAAAAAAAAAAAAAAAAAAAAAAAAAATTAAAAACTAAACAATGTTGAATAGTTGATTTCAGAAGCACCAATGACTCATGTAAACTTCATTCATGAAGAATAGATTTCTATTGAGACCACATACTCCAATAGATAATCACAGATTCATTATACATACATACATATGTATATATATGTAGAATTCTTTATATATATATATATATATGTAGGGGCATGGGCCCGGGTAACCTAGAACGGCCCATGTGACCAAGGCCCAACATTGTAGGGTTAGGACTAGTCCATGGATGAATGCGTGAAGGACCAACAACTAGTGTTCGGGAGAAACTTATTGTGCTTGGGGCTAGTTGGGCCCAATACTGACTAATAAACTGAAGGGGTATGACGAGGGAGTGGGCAAGTTTAGATCGGTAAACAAGCACAATTAGTGTTTTTGGGAAACTCGCTGCTGAACACAATTCAACGTTTGGAACAAGTTTCAAATGAATCCTTAGAAGACATGATTTTTCTAGGGATTATGGGTGAAAGGGGGATTGCATGGGGACCAGTGAAAAGTAATGATTTGAACCCTACTAAGGGGGGTTTATATAAGAAAGTAAGGGCAGACAAATAGAGGGTTGGTTTTTTCAAGGAAGAAAAGAAATAGGAGAGGGAGTAAACACGAGAGGAGGCGAGAAAAAGAGAGCAAAGAAAGCAAGAAGCACGGGGAATAGGGTATTGGGCTGGAAACCATAGGGACGCTTGATTGTTGGGCTTTCAAGGCTATGTTTGAAGCACAATTTGTAGGACTATAAGGAAACCCACCAACAAATAAATTGGGAATCCAAATCCACTGTCTTACACCGTAACGTTTGTAGGTTTGGGTTGCCACAAGCTAAGAGTCTTCGCTAACATTTCTTGATGTTTTCAATAGGAAAAATGCTAAAGTCACAAACTATTTTACAAATTTTGTTAGGTTCTAAGACTTTAGGATCTATATGTATTAGAACTTCAATGTGTAATGTTGGCAAACCATGATCAAAACTTAGAGTCTAGATTTAGCCTACTCAAAGTGTGTTTATGTGTAAAGTTGGAATCGAGTGATTGCAGAATTTACTGGACTAAATTTGCAAGGCCGATCGATCGAAGCTCGTGCAGATTGTTTTTTCTGCAGAACTTCCAACTCAGTCCAAGCCCATATGATGTGTAGGGTTTTATGTATTGCTTCAAGTATAAAAGGAGAAACCCTAGCCATGTTTTAGAGGTTGTTGATATGCTGTGTGTGTGACTCTTTTGTGAGATCTAAAGGTGTTTACCTTCATACACACTTAGGGTTACTTATGGTTGCTGTGGATCAAGGAAAGAAGTAGTTCGTGGATTCGGAGCTGTCACGTGGTTGTGGTAATAAGTTTTCTACTTGAGGTAGCAATAGGATATTAATGGTCTACGTCTTATTGTATAAACTTCAATTCTTTCATAGTGGATCTATTTTACCTTGAGGATAGATAGGTTAAATCCTCCCTAGGTTTTTTGCCGATTTGGTTTTTCTTGGTTATCATATCATTGTGTTCTTTATATTTCCACATTATTTACATGATATAATTTACTTGTGTTAACCTAGATCAAAATAATTTATCTCAGTAATCACTTTACTAAATAACTAGGTTAAACAACTTGTATTTTAAGGGGTCTAAAAACGTACAAATTTTTTTAAAAATTGCTGATGTGATGGACGGATATTAGTAAGTAAAAATGTGATGTTCATGGTTGGCATAGAGTAAACCAATAAAACTTTGTCACATTAACAATTTGTAAAAATGTTGAAATAATTTGTGCTTGTTAGCATTGCTCTTCCATTAGCATTGGCTTACATTGGCTTGGAACACCTAATGAAATCCTAACTGCATCACTAGAATCTATCTCTCTCTCTCTCTCTTGAATTTTATTCTTTCTTGCAACTCTACTTTATACTAATGAATCATTGATTTTTAAAACTTTATTTTAGGTTCATAAATTTTGGTGCTGTATCTTTTAGTTCCCCATTACAAGTGATTTCTCTCTCTCTTGCAATTTCGGTTTGATTTTTATTTGAGATAATACTTGATTATTTGGAAGTAAGAATTTGAGTTTATATCAAAATACAATCTTGGCTATGCAAATAACAGATCGATTTGGTCCACTTCATCTATTCAGTCCAGATCAGTTTACTTTAGTCCGTTTCAGTCAATTCAGTTCAATTTTCTCTATTTGGTTAAATTCAATTTACTTTGGTCCATTCCATCCAATTTGGTCCGTTCGGTCCACTTGGGTCTATCCGGTCCAATTTGGTCTATTTCATCCATTTGGTCTATTTTAGATCAATTCGGTCCAATTCAATGTACCCACTTAAATATGGGAAAATAAAAGTTTGGGTGAACAATACGATCAATTATTTTAGTAATATCAATTTTAATTATAGGATAAGTTTTTGTTATCATAATAATCTCCTTCAGGAAATGAAAATTTGAATAATTAGAAGAATATGAACGATTTCAAAAAAGAATAATATCAATGAAAATTACTCTTTTAAATTTTTTAAATTTTAGGGAGAACAAAGTTTGTTATGAGTTTTGATTATCATAATAATCTATTTTGAGAGAATGAAGATTTGAATAATTTATTTAAATAAAAACTACGCACATAGATATATATATATATATATATATATAATTTATTTATTTATTTTACTTGAAGGTATAATCTACCTCGTGCAATTCATTGAAAAGTAATGACTTTAAAACAAATGAGTAACTACTCTAAAAATTAGATTTGTTTATTCATAGCTTTCATGTTTAGAAAAACTTTCACTTAAATTTAATTGGAACGATGTGGTCTGATATGCTACATTAATGTGGCTCAGCAAACATGCAGTAACAATAAATGTTTTGCTTAAGATTTAAGATATTACAAGTTTGATATATATATATATATATATATATGTAAATGAATTTAGATTTAGAATAGGTGTTCTTAACCTAAACATATCTTTTCCCTATATGTAAGTGCATAAAAATAGACAAAATTGACCAAATTGGACCGAAGTGGACACAAATGGAAAGAAGTGGACCGATTGGGAACAAGGTGGATGGAACTGGACCGAATAGGATTGAAGTGGACCGAATAAGAATGAATGGACAAATTAGGACCAAAGTAAATGTAATGGACCGAATAGGAACAAATAGGACCAAAGTGGATAAAAAGGACCGAATAGGACCAATGTGGATTGAATAGAAACGAAGTGGACAAAATGGGCCAAATAGGACCAAAATGGGCCGAATGAATTGAATAGGACTAAAGTGGACAAAATGGACTGAATATGATTGAAGTGGATAGAATAGGACCAAGTGGACTGAATAGAACCAAATTGGACCAAATAGGACTTTCAAATATTTATCATTTTTATTGGATTTTAGGGTTTATATTTCTAATTTTTAATTTCTGTTGTCTATTTTCTTTGTATTTTTAACTCAAAACTAATGATTTAACACAAATATAATAAAATTTCATACTTTTCAACCCAAAAATTAAGGAAAAAAATAAATTTTTTTAGCTAAACTTGATTAGGAAACGTACAAAAAGAATCAATTTAAGACCTAGTTAGTATTTAATTTTTTAGAAAAAGATTATTTTCAAAAAATTTTAGAGAACAAATTATATATTATATTACAATTATAAAATAATTATTTATTCTCATGCATCACGTGAGTTTGCAAGTAGTTTAATTAAAAGAGGTGTCAAGAAGGTGTTGAAAAGTTGTCAAAATCACAGAAATTGCATTTTCCTCGAGCTTATGGTTTGCCAACACTAAACCTATCGAACCTAACAAAAATTTATGAGAAGCAGTCAAACTGAGGTGACCATCGATCATTTGACGTGAGATGTCAAACTCTATCCCAATGCATAACCAAACCCTCAAAGTAATTTTATTTTTCTTGTTTGAGGCCAAATTTACTCAACCTTTGGCTAGGCAATGATAACTTCCATTTGAACTAGGTTTGAATATAATATCAAAAAAATAAAAGAAGAAGAGGTCATTGACCTAGAATTGCGTGAAAGTCCAAATACTCTTCAATGCATACATCATTTTGTTTTGAGACAAAGTTTAGCTACAAACTTGATTATAGCCAATGACTATGACTCCACTCAATAACTTTCATTGCATATAAAGTTTGAAAGATCCATCATTTGGTCACATTTTCTTCTTATATCCTCCATATTTATGAAATTTTCAGAAGATCAAAGATCAATATCTATGTCATCAATCAGATGTTTAAGTTTCAAATTTTTGTTTCCTAAAATTATGCATAAAAAATAAGTTTATAGATACGACATTAAATAATATCTGATTGACATAAAATTTGACATATTTGTTAAGTAGAATGCAAAAAAAAAAAAAAAAAAAAATCAATCTAATGGTTAGTTTTTCAAAATATATAGCTATTATATAGTTTTTCAAGTTACACCTGATGTAATTTTAAGTAATGTTGCACCATTCAATATTTTTTTATTGAATGCAAATTTTAACTAATTAACCATTGGATTATATTATCTTCATGTATTCTCCATGCTTACAAAATTTCAAGATGATTAAATATCAATAGTCATGTCATCAATCAACTATTTAATTTTTTTTTTGGTATTTTAAAATAATGCATAAAAGATGAGTTTATTGATTAAATGGTAAATAAAAACTAATTGACATGAATATTAGTATGCATGTTAAAAGCATGTAGAACGTATAATCCAGTGGTGGAATTTTTAAAATATGAATTCTTTAACTCTAATTTTTAAATTAGAGTTACACTAGGTGACCTAACCCATAACACCCTTATAGGGCAAATGACAACTTATCCACCTATGATTTGACTAAAATTTAATTTGCCTACCTGTGGTTTGAAATTCCATGATGCAAATGTTCCACTGGTTAGAGAAAAATTACAAAATTACATATTTTGCCATGTTTTTAACAAATGTGGGTTACTAAATTCTAATTAAAGCTAACCTCGGGTGGGTAAAGTGTCAAATTTCAAACCATAGGTAGACAACTTAAATTTCAGTCAAATCATAGGTGGATAAGTTGTAATTTTCCCTATATATATATATATATATATGAGTTGGGTTTAAGTTACACCTGGTGTAACTGTAAGTAATGTTACACCACCCAATAACTTGTTATAGAAGTCATATTCTGAAAATTCCACCGTTGAATTACGTGTTCTATATGTTCTTAACATTCTTATCAATTTTCATGTGAATTGGATATTATTTACCATTTAATCAATAAACTCATATTTTATGCATTATTTTAAATTATAAAAGCTTGAATTTAAACAATTGATTGATGACATGACTAATTAATATTTGATCACCTTTAAATTTTGCAAGCATGATTAATATATGAAGATAATGTAATATAACAATAGATTTGTCAAAATTCGCATCCAATTAAAAAATATTGAATGATGTAACATTGGATGCAACTTTAAGCAATGTTACACCAGTAGATATTTTCAAATTAGATGCAAATTTTGACAAATTCACACTGAGATTATATTATCTTCGTATATTCTCCATGCTTTCAAAATTTCAAGGTGATCAAAGATTAATTAGTCATGTCAATAACCAATTTTTAAATTCCAGCTTTTGTACTTTAAAATAATGCATAAAATATGAGTTTATAAATCAAATGGTAAATAACATCAAATTGTGATGTAGGACACAATTTACTATTTAATTATTGTAATTTATTATTTTTGGTATTTTTATGTAAAAAAACGTTATTTTAGGTTTAGGTAATTTATTTCCTTGTTTTTAGGTACATTTAATGTTTTTTAGGTCAAATTTGGTTCCTGTTATGGTTAGGTATCAATTAGGAGTTATTTTATATTATATTTTCTTGTCTGTCAAGTTTTAAGGAGCCCTTAAATAGACCCCTAAGTCTGTAAACGTTTTTCATAGTTTATTATCAATAAAAATTCAGACTTTTTGTGTTCTCTGGTGAGTTCTAGACCTATTACCTTGTGGATTCAAGGAACCCCTCGTGGATTCGATGTTTACTACTCAGGAACTAACAGTTTAGTTTTTCTATTTAATATTTGATAAGGAAATCATGGATTTTATAGTATATTAAAAAATTTAAAGATGCTTATCTTGTCTTGTTATGAGAGAAAGTGATAGAAAATCTTTTGACAAGAATGAAGTTGAAAACCCTACAAACTTTGTGGAAGTTAGATTATTTAAGGTTTTTCTGAAATTACCTAAAAATATACTATGTATTTGAATGTAATGTAACCTGTGAGCTTTATGTGGTTTTAACACCATGTCATGTGTGATTTCTCAATGATCACCCGATTTGGTTTCCGTAGTCTTGGTTTTCAAGTCAGTGCCCTTTCACTTTAGATGACGCGTTCTTCCCTACTACCCATGGGGGGAAGAGGTTCCTTGATTGTGTGTAGGTGAGGTTGCTGCCCATGGAGCCAAGAGACCACATGCAAGAGAGGTCCTATTTGACGCGCTCTCTTTGCTGCCCATGGAGGGAGAGAAAAACCTTAAGCGTATGGGTGAGGTTGCTATCTATGGGGCCAAGAGTCTGCATACCATAGAGGACAATATCATGCCAGTTGTGGATGGGTGGATCCCTTGACCGGTCTATGTAATAGTATGGTATCTTTGTGATAAATTACCGTATGACTTTGGAAATTATATTGTTAGTGCTCACAGAATATGGTATATAGTTTCAAGGTATTTACTTTGAGAAACTATGTTCAATTATTTAATCATTCTTGTCATACTATTATGGAAATGATCTTCTAGTATTCAGTTAGAATTTTCCCAAATTAAAACATGCTTTGTAAACTATTTATCATCATGAAACTTGCATTTCCCCCACTCTCATTAATTATGCTACTTATTGGGCTTTAGCTCATCCCAACCTCCAACAATTTTTCAGATAAATTTGCCATACCCCAGGCATGGAACTTGTTTAATTGGTGGTGATTGGAGTACTATGCTAATTGAGAGAGTTATACTATGAATGGATGGTGACTAAACTTACTAAATTTATCAAGGCCATAGCTAATTCTATCGGAGGTTGGGCTCTTGAGGTTTATTAGCCTTGGACATGATAGGCTTAGATTCTATCGTTGAGGTTGCCTATCCTAGGAAGATCACCGCAAGCCGGGAATTGATGTCGATTTTTGTGGAAATTTTGACGAGCCTCTTCAACCTCAGCTCACTCTTCCGGTTTGCCACCCTCCGGGTCAAACTCCCATGTTTGTCTTCCCGCAAAGTTATTTGTACTAAAAAGGTAAGGGTCATTTTTGCCCTCTCCTGTCTTCAGCGTCCACATTCTTTCTTAGTTAATTTGAATCTGCATGTGCAAAGCTCTATTATAGTGATGATAATGACACCACTCCCTTCTCTTCTCTTTTGTTTGTAACTATTAGAGTCTGTGATAGTAAATAATCATGCATATATATATAGATACAATGAACATTTTTTCAGCAAAGAATATTACTATATTAGAGTTTGTGATAGACAAACAACATACGAAAAAGATCTAGAAATTGACCATTTAGATGATGTATACCTGAAAACACTAATGTGATCCCATATATTTCACTGTAAACATGTTAGAATATGAGAGAGAGAGAGAGAGAGAGAGAGAGCTACCTTTATGAAATATATGGTACTCAAAATATGTAGTACTGTTGTGTTAAGAACTTCCCATCAATATAGATTTGGCTATATATGGAAAGGTACAAATGGAGATTTGTGGGCTTGCAAGGCCTTAAACTTGAGAATAATTTTTTTTTTTGACGTCAAAGGTAGAAATATATTAAAAGAAGAAAAGTGAAACAGTATACAGAAAGAGACTTGGCTGAGGAGCTGTAAAACAAAAGCCATGCATCATGGCCTACTGCTCCTACGGAACCAAACAAAACTTGAGAATAATTTTTGATCTTCAACGGGCTGAGACTCGCCTAATATAGAAAAATCTACACTAGGTATTAGAGAGTGCCCTAGTAACAACTAATCAAGGCTATTGGGACAACATTAAAGGAACTAAAGTCAAGACTGTGACTTATAACCAATGCTTGAGTTCGCTTGAGTGAGCGCTCGTTCTCTAGCATTGATTCCTCTAGCACTCGTCCTAGAGAGTGCCCTAGGACTTTTTCTTAACCTAGGACTTAGGACACCCACAAAACAGCTCACACATATACACACATATTCATAAATGTAGTCGAATTTGTACATAATCTCTATTATTATTATGCATGGGTGGTTCTACAATTGTATGTGAGGGTGGTCCTAGGACCACCCTCACTTGTCAAAAAAAAAAAAAATTATATATAGAAAAAAAATTTATATAAATAATTATTTTAAATTAATGTCCTGGGACCATCCTGACTTGAAAATATTGTATATATATACTTCAAAAATATATATTATTTACTAAATTAACCTATTTAGATCACCCTAATAAATATAAGAATAATACTACATCTACAACATTTTCACAATAAATTTTATGTGGTAAACTATTACTAATTCTAATTCAAGTTCAATATTAACATGTTTTACCCACCAATAACAGATTAACAACTTGTTGCATAAGATTTATTATGAAATTGTTGTGGTCATTTATTATTCTCATATCAACATTTTCAATTTGTACTTTATCTTTTATTAGTCTTTTTTTTTTTTCTTATTCTCTTTGTTAATATAAAAAATTGTAATATTTTATGACCAAATTTTAAAAGAAAATGTGTGTGTTAAAATATTTACTATTTTTAAAAGAAAAAAAAAAAATCATGGTTTAATCTCACATTGAAAAATGAGTGTGAGGTATAAAGGTTTAAAGTCTGTATTGTGTATCTAAGAGCTAAGCTTTTTTGGATATGCATTACTGTCAGTTTGTTTAAAATTTTCTCTCCTCTCCTCTTGTGTGTGTTAAAATACTTAGTATTCTAGAAATAGAAAAACAATTTACAAGAAAAAAAATATAGAATATAAGGTTTTACTAATGTGTGCTCTTAGGGTATATATTAGTAACTTATTTTAGAAATTTTTTATGGAAAAATGAAAAAATGATTAATTGTTTTGATAATTTTTTCAATTCTCTATAAAAACTTTTTCAAAATAAATGATTAATGTATGGCCTATGGGCATACATTGACCGCATCTTAGAACATATTGCCTAAATCTTAAGTTAGTTGCAAACGTGGACCGTCAGTTACTAAACATTACTTATTCCAAATTCAACAATGTGATACGGAAGAAATTCCATTTATTGGTTGCCTTCATGGTTGATTTTATTGGAAAGTAGCATTTTCAAAGTAGGGCCGGCTTTTTCTTCCACTTTTTTTTTTTCTTCTTCCACTTTTGGTATAGATAGATTAACCCAAAAAAAAAAAAAAAGTCATATTTCCTCTTATTAATTAATTAATTCATGTAGGTCAAGGTTCACTTGTGTGACAATGTTATCATGTCGTTTGTCAATAATCCATTGTTTTTTATATACCATGTTCTGTCTTAGTTATTTATGATATCAATGCATTAAGAAAAATACATACTATAGAATAATGTAGCTCACACCAAAATTGACTGCAAAATTGTGAAAATAGTACAATTATTACGGTCAAGGAAATGTGTTATTACGGATTGTATTTGTATATATAGTCAAGAATACACATACTATTTTTCCTATATAAACTCCCATATTGCATTTGCAAAAGCGTGCCTCTAAAAACTATTGCCTAAGCACAAACTATCTTCATCAACTATGGAGCTTTTCTTCCTTAGTGGTGTCATCCTCTTTGCTTTCATTGCTTCTCTTTCTGTTGTATTCCTTCTCTACCACAAGTCCTATGCTTCACATCCTAATCTTCCAAGGGGGAAGATGGGCTTACCTTTCATTGGTGAGAGCCTTGAGTATCTCTCCACTGGAAGAAAAGGTCACCCAGAAAAGTTCATATATGATAGAATGGCTAAATTCTCTTCCGAAGTCTTCAAGACTTCAATCTTTGGAGAGCCAATGGTTGTTATGTGTAATACGGCCGGAAACAAGTTCTTATACTCCAATGAAAACAAACTTGTCACAGCTTGGTGGCCAAGTTCTGTGAACAAAATCTTTCCCTCCTCTCTACAAACATCTTCCAATGAAGAATCCAAGAAGATGAGAAAGATGTTGCCAAACTTCATGAAGCCAGAGGCCTTGCAAAGATATATAGGCATCATGGACACTATTGCACGAAGACACTTTGAGGCTGGTTGGGAAGGGAAGCAAGAAGTGACTGTGTTTCCACTTGCCAAGAATTACACCTTTTGGTTGGCCTGTAGGTTGTTCTTGAGCATTGAAGATCCAAAGCATGTTGCCAAGTTTGCTGATCCTTTCACCGTTTTGGCTTCTGGGATCCTTTCTATTCCCATAGATTTGCCAGGGACGCCCTTTAACCGTGCCATTAAGGCTTCAAACTTGATAAGGAAGGAGTTGAGGCCTATCATTAAGCAGAGGAAGATTGATTTGGCTGAGAACAAAGCATCTCCCACACAGGATATATTGTCACATATGTTGCTCGCCTCCGATGAGAATGGACAGTTCATGGCTGAGATGGACATAGCTGACAAGATTCTTGGTTTGCTAATTGGTGGCCATGACACAGCAAGTGCTGCTGTTACTTTTGTTGTCAAGTATCTTGCGGAGCTTCCCGAAATCTACAATGAGGTCCTAAAAGGTAAACTTTCAATCACTTATCTTTCTTAATCCTATGATCTTTATTTATTTATTTATTTCTAAACTCTATTTGTTTTGGCAATGATGTTTTTTAAAAAATGAATTATTTTAAAAAAAACACTTTCTATAAAACTATATCATTTTCTTATATTTGGTAGCAACTTTAAATAAATTGAAAAATAATTTCCTAACTTCTTTTATTTAACTTAGAGATAGAGTTGTTTTCCAAAACAATTAGTGGTAAATAATTTCTAAAAATAAGTAATATTTTTTATGTTGACTAGGATCTGTTTGAGATCTACCTGTTTTACTAAAACTGAAATTTTTTTACTAAAAGTACTATAGATAAATATAAAAATTAGCTAAAATAGTATAGTAAGACTCATGAATAATACCAAAAAATGCAATAGAACCTATAAATAGTAGCAAAAATAAACTAAATAGTAAAATAAACTGACTTTTTAATTTAGAGTCAAATGCACACTAAAGATAGCTTTTATTTGACTCATTTTTTCAGATGCTACTAAACACGAGAAAATATGGAAAACAATTTTTACACAAAGTTTTTCATGGAAACAAACATAGCAAATTGAGATGATTGTTTTCACATAATTTTAGAATTTTTAACAATATTTACACAAGGTTTTTCATCTAATTTCATAAAAATTTTAACAAATTTTAGAAATCTATAACAATGCTATAAACAAAGCAATTTCATTAAATTTTTTTTTCTGTTACAATTCATTGAGATAATTATTTTCACGTAAAGTCACTATTAATATTACTTTTATTGCACACAAATCACAGCTTTTTACCTTATTACCTTGACTATTGTGAAATTTGTTAAGTCATTAATCTTAATATTCTAAAAGGTAAGTAATATAATATTATTAGTAGGAAAAAACAAAGAAAGGGGCGGAGACTATAAATTGTTTTGTTTGTAAAAAGGTTTACAGTTTAACAGTGTACGTGCCATATAGTTTTGTTGCTGAAGTGGGTTCTTCGTTGGATCCCATATTTGAAAATAAATTTAATGGATGTTGTGTGTTGGATCATATACCAGAAATATAAATCCTCTATCCTACTTTTTGCATTATACATCATAATTCATCAATCAAAGCATGTCATATGTTATAGTTTATTGATGAAAATTTCTTGTGGATTCCGTACTGTTAGAATAATGTGGTCCAACATAATATATATGACGCCTCTATTATTAACAAATAAATATTCAATCTCTTGTGAAATTATGCAATATTTTTATGATGTAAGATATTGATATATTGAAATAGGTCTACTTTTGATTTAGTAGACTAAGATTATGAATGCATTCATTGTAGGAATGCATTCATTGTAGTCCTTGACTTGACCATATCCATCATGATGTAGCCTATTCTAATAGGTACATTGTTGGACCATGATGGAAGGGAGGTGCAAGTTAAAATTGCTCAGACTATGGAAGACAATAAGGGCTAGTCTTTCGATGGTTAGTGCATAATAATCTCGGAAGTCCCTCCATAATGAGATTCATGCACGTTGAGTGTTGGCTTTAATAAATCTATCGTGTCAATACCAGTAACTTGAACTCCTATTAAAGGTTGTCACTATAGTAGTTCTGGATATGAACGATAGATGAATCCATGTATTAGCATGGAGTTACAAAAGTAAGAACACATTAAAGAACTTCTTCATTAATGAATCTAATTAATAAAATGTTTATTAACAAATGTAACATTTTTGTAACATGAAGTGTTATTACGATAGGAAGGATTTTATGGCTAGTCATGTCCTTTCTGAATATTATAAATATTGTCAAGGCCACACTTGCAAGGGGGTGTGTAAGAGAAAATAAAGTTCTTGTTAATCCTGACCAGCTGGAGAGAGCATCCTGATTGCTTGTGAGGTCCTTGAATAATATAATCTAGTATGTAAATTTCTCACATCTTATTGTTGATTTTTATTACATATGCACATGATATAATTGTTAATTAATAGATATATTATATTTGTTTCTCTTGAATTATTACTTTTTAAGTATAATTCCAACAGTCACAAGCATGTAGGCTCTGCTAATATTTATGATAACTTGTCTTTATGGTTAATTTTTTTTCCCCTATACATGTGATATTGTTATATGTTAGGTATAAAATAAATTTTTATTAATAAATGGTTGTAACAAATACAGCATAACGCCATTTAGTTAATTTTAAGTTTGTAGTGGGAGTTAGTTTTCTTCAAAGTTAATACATCTATAATTCTTTCATTATTCTAAACTCAAATATGATGACACCCCTTTGGTTAATCACATGGATGAGATAGGATTTTGAAAGATTATATATATAAATGTGTCAACGCCCTTACGGATAGACACAATGTATATATATATATGTGTGTGTGTGTGTGTGTCAACGCCTCTACGGATAGACACAGACTCTAATTTAATATAAATAAATAAATATTTAAGAGATAAATACTAATTGATTAAATTCTTCCTTACGCCCCTACGGATACAGGATGAATTTAATTGGTTGAAATATTTGTCATTAAATATAAATTCTTGTATTTTATCAAAAGAAATTGATAGCTAAAAGAATTGGATTTTAATACACAAATTATATGTGTTGCGTTTTACAGAGAGATGGCAAACTCTAGTTCTCTAAACATGGCAAACTCCTCTAGTTCTCTAAACATGGCTGATATCATGAAAAATTGTACACTTTCTGGACCCAATTATGCAGAGTGGAAACGTAGAGTAGATTTGTACATGGGGTTTTATGATTATAGTCATTGTATTAAATTTGAATGTCCACCTAAGCCCAATGAGGAGTCTGTTGAGTTTGATAAAATCTCCTGTAATAAATGGATTGAGGCAGATAACAAAATGAAATTTTTTATGCTAGGATATATGATTGATTCATTGATGGTTAGCTATATGAATTCCCCAAGTGCTAAATTCGTAATTGATAGCCTAGAAGTGAAGTTTGGAAAAAAGTCTAGTGCACATGTGGAAGGCTTATGGGAAAAATTTATTAGGACTAAATTATCAGAAGGAGATGATGCTCGTCAACATGTGATTAATATGATTGCCTTAACTGATGAATTAGCCCTTCAAGGAAGACCAATAGAAGATAAAACAAAAATTTCAACTATCTTGTCATCCTTGCCCGATTCTTATGATACCTTAAGACAAATTTATTTTGTTTTGAGTTTGCATTGGACATTAGATGATCTCTTATCTAAGGTCACAGCTAAAGAGGATGCAAAGGTGAGAGTTAATAATTTTCAATTAACATTGCTGAACAAAAGGAGTCTGTTCCTAAAGGAAGCAAAAGGTTTGAGAAGAAAAGAAAATTCAAAAGTGGTAAAAATGATTGGAGAAGTAACAAGAAGGCTTTAGTTAAGCAAGATGTTGAGGTCAAAACAAAACAGATTATTTGCTATCATTGCAACAAACCAGGCCATAAAAAATCTGAATGTCATTCTCTTTTGAGGTCACATGAGAAACAACCTCAAGGTATTTTTGGCAATCTTATTCTCAATGAAATTAATACCACTATTATTAAGTTTGGATCTTGGTGGGCTGATTCAGGAGCTATTGCTCATATTTCTAATACTATGCAGGGGTTCAAAGGGCTACAGAAAATAAATGATGGAGCTAGTTACATTTATATGGGAAATGATGCAAAAGCCAAGATTGAAGGCATAGTAGTTTTTGAGTTAAAACTAAATAATGGGTCAACTTTTGATTTAGTTGATTGTTTGTATGTTCCGAGTCTTAGGAGAAATTTGTTATCTGTTTCTATGCTAGAAAAACTTGGTTATGATTTTTATTTTGGAAATGGACAGTTCTTGATGAAGAAAAATAATGTTGTAGTGCTATATGGTTTTCGAAATAATAATATATATCAAGTGCATTTGTGTGGAAGTATTGTGTGTGATGTTAATGTTTCTGTGAAAGATAATGCAACTTATCTATGGCACTTAAGATTGGGACATGTTAGTAAACAAAAAAATTGGAAGAATGATTAAAATGGGTCTGTTAAGTGATGTCATATTAGAAGATTATCCAACATGTGAAAGTTGCATTGAAGGGAAAATGACGAAAAAGTCTTACTCTATAGGAGGTCATACTTCTCAGGTTTTGGAGAGAGTTCACACTAATATTTGTGGACCTATGAATATAAATGCTAAAGGAGGATATCGTTATTTTATCACCTTTACTGATGACTTTTCTAGATATGGGTATGTCTATTTGATGAAACATAAATCAGAGGCTTTAGAATAGTTTATCACTTATAGACTTGAGGTTGAAAAATGGACAAACAATGTAATAAAATCTGTCAATTCAGATAGAGGTGGAGAGTATATATCAAATGATTTTGAGAGATATTGTGCTAAGAATAGAATTGTTCATTTTCGCACTCCTCCATATACCCCTGAGGCTAATGGGATTGCTGAGAGACGCAATAGAACACTCCTAGACATGGTTAGATTTATGATGGCAAGAGCAAATTTGCCAACTTCATTTTGGGGTGAAGCTATTCTAGTAGCTATGCATATCTTAAATAGAATTCCCACTAAAGCCTTAGAGAAAACACCTCATGAGTTGTTTGTTGGTAAGATAGCTAGTTTATCTCATATTAGGATATGGGGATGTATTGCTCATGTTTTAATTCCTGATCCTAGTAGGGATAAATTGTTGTCTAAAACAAAAAGGTGTGTCATGGTGGGCTACCCACAACGGTCTAGAGGATATATATTGTTTGATCCAGAAAGTCAAGTAATTTTGGAAAGTAGAAATGTAAAATTTTTGGAGGATCTTTTTGAAATTGAGGGTAATGATGATTTTCAAAAGGAAGTCTTGGAAGAACAAAAAGATACAGAGTCAATAATAGTGAAAGCTATAGATCCAACACCTTTGAGAAGAAGCACTCGAATTTCTAAGGGGCATGATATGTCTGACTATTACTTTTATAATAGTGAAAACTATAAGAAGGTGAAAGTTAGTCAAGATTTGAGAGACCCAGCAACATACTCTCAAGCCTTAGAAGATACTGATTCAAATAACTGGATTAGTGCTATGAATGAGGAACTTGATTCTATGCAAAAGAATGGAGTTTGGAGGCTAGTGGAAAGGCAACAGGGAATGAAAATAGTTGGATGCAAATGGATTTTTAAAATAAGGAGAGATGTCTCAAGAAAAGTGGAAAAGTTCAAAGCTAGATTCGTGGCAAAGGGCTATACTCAAGAATATGGAGTTGATTTTGAAGAAACCTTTTCTCCAGTTGTAAGAGTCCAATCTATTCGTGCTATACTTTCTCTAGTTGCATTCTTTGATTTTGAACTTTATCAAATGGATGTAAAGATTGCGTTTTTAAATGGTGATCTTGAAGAAGATGTTTATATGGTGCAACCTGAGGGTTTTGTTTCAAAAGGAGATGAGAACAAGGTATGCAAGTTAGAAAAATCTATCTAAGGATTAAAGCAAGCATCAAGACAGTGGAATTTGAAGTTTCATGAATCAGTAACAGTTTTGGGGTTTATGCAAAATTCTTTTGAACCTTGTGTATTTGTGAAGAAAAATTCGAATAAGATTGCCATTCTTACATTATATGTGGATGATATTCTTCTGGTAGGAAATGATATCGAGATGCTTTCTAAAATCAAGCAGTGGCTATTCAAAACTTTTGAAATGAAGGACCTAGGTGAAGCGTCATACATTTTGGGGATTAAAATTGAACGAGACCGGGTGAATAAAAAATTGAGTCTCTCCCAAGAAAAATATATCAAGACTTTACTAGAAAAGTTTCATATGGTTGACTATTTGAGTGGGAGGATTCCCTATAATTTTCTTAGGCCACTTTCTCAAAAAGATTGTCCTAAAAATGAGCAAGACAAACTAGACCCAAAGTTACACCTGTATGCATCTGCTATAGGAAGTCTTATGTATATCATAATATGTACTCGACCAGATATTGCTTTTACAGTTAGTATGGTTAGTCGTTTTCAAAGTAATCTAGGAAAACTTCATTGGATGACTATTCAATGGATTTTCAGATATTTGAAGCGGACTAAAGGTAGGAAATTGACATATCATCGCTCTGATGATTTAAAATTATCTGGATTTTCAGATTCTGATTATCACAGGTGTCTAGATAGTCAAAAGTCTACCTCTGGTTTTGTATTTATGTTATGTGGTGGAGCTATTGCATGGAAAAGTAAGAAACAAGAATGTGTTGCTCAATCTACGATGGAAGCTGAATATATAGCTTTGAATGCTGCGGTAAAAGAAGCTGTATATTTAAAACAATTCTTAACAGACTTGCTAATTGTAGAATGTGTTCAAAGACCCATTCCCATTTTGAGTGATAACAATTTTGCCATTGCTATCACCAAAGATCCGAAATGTCGCTCTCGCGCAAAACATATAGAGGGTTGTTACCATTACATTCGAGATATGATTAAGAAGAAGAAAGTCGTTGTTCAAAGAGTTACATCAAAGCAAAATTTGGCTGACCTTTTTACCAAAGGCTTGTCCTCTGGGCTATTTGAAACACATATATTGGAAATGGGGTTATGCTAGGCCAAGTGGGAGACTGTTAGAATAATGTGGCCCAGCATAATATATATGATGCCTCTATTATTAACAAATAAATATTCAGTCTCTTGTGAAATTATGCAATATTTTTATAATGTAAGATATTGATATATTGAAATAGGTCTACTTGATTTAGTAGACTAAGATTATGAATGCATTCATTGTAGTCCTTGACTTGACCATATCCATCATGATGTAGCCTATTCTAATAAGTACATTGTTGGACCATGATGGAAGGGAGGTGCAAGTTAAAATTGCTCAGACTATGGAAGACAATAAGGGCTAGTCTTTCGATGGTTAGTGCATAATAATCTCGGAAGTCCTTCCATAATGAGATTCATGCATGTTGAGTGTTAGCTTTAATAAATCTATCGTGTCAATACTAGTAACTTGAACTCCTATTAAAGGTTGTCACTATAGTAGTTTTGGATATGAACGATAGATGAATCCATGTATTAGTATGGAGTTACAAAAGTAAGAACACATTAATGAACTTCTTCATTAATGAATCTAATTAATAAAGTTGTTTATCAACAAATGTAACATTTCTGTTACATGAAGTGTTATTACGATAGGAAGGATTTTATGGCTAGTCGTGTCCTTTCTGAATATTATAAATATTGTCAATGCCACACTTGCAAGGGGGTGTGAAAGAGAAAATAAAACTCTTGTTAATCCTAACCAGCTGGGGAGAGCATCCTAATTGCTTGTGAGGTCCTTGAATAACATAATCTAGTATGTAAATTTCTCACATCTTATTGTTGATTTTTATTACATATGCACATGATATAATTGTTACTTGATAGATGTGTTATATTTTTTTCTCTTGAATTATTACTTTTTAAGTATAATTCCAACACGTACATCATCACTAACGCAATTAACCACCAAAATTTCTAGTGGACTTTGTAAGTAGTACTACCACTGAGGCTCCCATTCAATTTTAACAATTTCTCACGAGTGAACTATAATTCAAAGAAAATGATAATTTACCTTTATGGCTGGTTTTCTAATAAATTAAAAATAAAAAAGTAATTAAATGTTTAGATTGTTAATCATTGTTAACAACATATATTTACGTTTTTTATATGAAATAGAGCAAATGGAGATTGCGAAGTCAAAAAAACCAGGGGAGTTACTTAACTGGGATGACATTCAGAAGATGAGGTATTCGTGGAATGTTGCATGTGAAGTGATGAGACTTGCCCCACCTCTTCAGGGTGCTTTTAGGGAGGCCATTAATGACTTTGTATTCGCTGGTTTCTCTATTCCAAAGGGTTGGAAGGTTAGTATGTATATGCAATTTTTTTACAGCATGCACAAGCACGTGTTTATGTAAATTGGCATATATGTTCTTAACAAATTAAATAATAAGTCTGTGAACATACCATTTTTCAAAACAGTAATGGCATGATGTGATTAGTGCATAAAAAAATAGTTTAATAATGAACCTAAGTGAAAGTGATTATGTTTAAATAATAACATGTCATGTTCCTGGTTGTGGAAATTGTCGGTATCCTTAACATTAGTCTTTCAAGTCTTCACAAAATTTGGATATCTATATTTATAATAGCTTAACGTGTTAAATTTTTCTTAAATTTGCAGTTATGTTGGAGTGCAAATTCAACACATAGGAACCCAGAATACTTCCCAGAACCTGAAAAGTTTGACCCCTCAAGATTTGAAGGGAATGGACCACGACCTTATAGTTATGTACCATTTGGAGGAGGGCCTAGGATGTGTCCTGGAAAAGAGTATGCACGGTTGGAAATTCTAGTTTTCATGCATAATGTTGTGAAGAGGTTCAACTGGGAGAAGTTGCTTCCTGATGAGAAGATCATTGTGAATCCAATGCCCATACCAGCCAAAGGGCTTCCTGTCCGCCTTTTTCCTCACATTGTTTAGGCCGTTGTTGCCCGAACCCTAATTCCACCATCTTACTGAATGTATGCAGATAACTGAGGGTTTAATAGATACTCAAATGCTACAGTAAAGAGGGGGGGATTATCAGTAATAATAAGGCATGCTGCTGCTGCTGCTATGTAACATTCTCAAAAGCACAACCACAAAAATTTGCCTTGATTTACTTGCAGCTACTCTTTCTTTCTTTCTTTATTATTATTATAAATTTGTAGTATGTATGAAATGCAAATTGCTAGGTTTCCACCTGCCTATTGTGAAAGTTGTTGTGTGATTGTGTGTGATGATTGAATGATGTGTGGATTATGAAAGAGAGAACACACACAAAAGTTTACGTGGTTTCGCATGATGGCCTACGTTCATAGTGAGTAAGCACTTCACGGCTATATAATATACTAGTCGCTAACCCGTGCAATATATAGGATAGTTAAATAAAAAATATAAATATTTATTTTGCTTAAAGGTATTATAGCTTAGCTTAAAAAAAAAAAAAAAATGCTATGGTGATGACTTCACACAATGGTCAACTCCAATAAAATGTACTATTCACCACCAATATAATCTATGTTATCTTGCACTTTTTTTGGATAACAAACGGATTGATAAAACAATCTATGGTAGAGGAAAGAGATAAAATCTTCCATTGACGGATGCATGATGAATGTCAACTTTCCCAACTTGTTTAGAGTAGAATGATGTTTTCTTTCCTTTTCTTTTGCACTGAACTACATTTGGGTAGTGTCCATCACAAAGGATTGTACTGAACATCTCCAAATCACAGCTATTTTGGTAGTCAGCCTATATACATATCACAATGAGTAAATCCTAATTTGGATAGATATATTATACAATTATCAAATGGTTAAAATTAAGAAGGAAATAAAGAAGAAAAATTGCACCAGCCACAAACTCAGTTAAATTTCTCTTGAATAGAAATGGCATAATAAAGTGTTATAAAAAATGAAAAAAAAAAAAAAAATTTGAGAAAGGGGAAAGAATACTGGCACTTGAAAATGAAAAATTGAATTTCTTAAGAGTTTACATTAGCACCCCTTGATTTTTCTACAAATATAATGATTGATAATAGATCTACAAATACATTTTCATATCCCAACCCATATGTACCAAAAATATAAGGTAAATTTTCGATTTTTCATGAAAGGTATTTTCTAGGAATTTCTGTCAACTTACTTAGTAAATTTGTGGTACATTAGGAGATGTATATGTTAGAAGATTGTTCTTGAGGGCATCTCTGCCTTCTCTGCTTCTTCTCTAAGTGGGGTTGTAGATGATTTCGATTTTGCCCTTCTATTCATTTTTCTTCATCGGTCAACCTTAATCAAAGCCAATAACCCAAATACCTAAATTAAAGACAATCAAACCAATAATCCATATATACAAAGTAGGAGACTGACAAACTCTCTAGTGGTGGAATTAAATACATGAAAATCATGGCCACCTCTCAAGCAGATCAAACCATCCAAAGAATATACTCTTGGGAACCAATATGGGACGATGTTAGATCTGGACATCTCTTTTGTAATCAAAGTCTTAAATCCACCTCCTACTTGTAAAGAACGTATTACAAAGGAAATTGTGCAATCAGAAATACCATGGTACCATTTAAGAATACGACTCACTAAAGTCATGAAAAACATAGAATTCATTATAAAAAAGAAGCATCTTTAGTCTTTATAGATTTTGCATAAGTATCAAGACATGATGACACATACTTACACACAAACCATTAAAGAAAGAATCAAAGAACATACGCAACATGTACATACGCTATAAAAGTAAAAACAAGAAAAACAAAAGATACATAAACACGGACAATTAAAGAAAAAAATATAGAAAAAAGAAGAAGCTAAGAATAGAAAGATAAGATAATAAAGATGGGTTACCCTCAAAAATAATAATCCATGGATATTCATTGAAATCTTCTAGACAATTTCAAATAATGGAAAAAATAAACCCAAAAGTTAAGATGTTAAAACTTCCAAAAGGCCAAAAAAAAAATTAATAATAATAATTAGAAGATTCAAAGCTTCAAGTATTGAAATAAAACAATGTGTATATATATATATATATATATATAATTAAGCAATATTAAAATACAATAGAAAGAAGGGTTACTCTCAAAAGATGATTATAGCTTTTCTACTATTGAAATTGGCCAGACAATTAAATGTATTGCAAAAAATGAACTAAAAAATTCATATGTAAATCAAACAATTAGAAGATTTTGAGCCTATAATTTACTGAAATAAAACAAAAATTATGTGACTACACGATGGAAAAATATAATAAAATGATGAGATAACCTTTAAAAATAAATCTATGTCTATAGGTGTTGAATTTTGAAATCTACCAAACACTTTTAGATATTGCAAAAATTGAACAAAAAATGTTAAAACTTCTGAAGCGTAAAAAGAAAAAAAAATGGATGAATCAAAAAAAAAATGTCTACACAACATAGAAATATTAGAGAAATATGAGTTACCTTTTAAATGTTAAAATTCAAAATATTAAAACTTTTAAAAGGGAAAAAAATAATAATAAAGATTTAATTAAAAAATTCAGTCCTAGCAATTAAATAAACAAAACAAACAATTGACAAACTTATAAGAAAAAGCAACAAAACTATAATTTTTATTTAACAAATCAAAAACCGTAACCTTGATGCATTGACCGAAGAAGGAGAGAAGTCCAATACAAAAGTGGAATATGTGAATTGTGAAGCATAAGCCACCCTCAAAAAAATTCTTGAAGAAAAAAGAAGTTTTAAGGAGAAAATTGTATTGCAGCAAAAGAAGATAATAGCAGATCTGATCATAGAGTACTTTATGCACACAAGCACGTGAGAATTCACAAAGTGAGACTTTGTGTTAAGAAAAAAAATTAAAATTAAAAACTTAAATTCATAGAAAGGATAGAGAAAAAGAAGCGCTATTATAAGTTTGGCAGTTTCATTGGACCAAAGCAATTGGATTTTCAGGATCTTCATTGGAGATAGAGATTGGAGTGAGAGAGAAGGAACGAGGCAATTGAAGCTTAATACACCTTGTGTTTCTTTAGGTTTTTTTTAGAAACTTGGAGTCAGATCTTAAAACTAGATAATAAGGAGAGAGATTAATCAACAAAAAAAAAAAAAAAAGGAGAGAGAGAGAGAGAAGTGTTTGTTTGTTAATTGGTTACTACCACCAAACCCAAGAGACAAAATATTGTGAAAATATCACTGAAATGTTTCTTTTATTCCACCAAATGAAAAGACACAATGTTTTGGTGTTGGATATACAAACAAGTACCTATTGACCAAAAAAGTGCATATTGGCCGAAAATGTGCCTATTGAATGAAAAAGTGTCTATTGATCGAAAAGCATTCTATTGAATAAAAATGTGTCTATTGACTAAAAATGTGTCTATTAAAAAATGAAAAGTCACAACTATTTAGTATTTTTAAATGTATACGTGACATTAATTTATGTAGCCACGTGGTGCAATGAGGCACGATTAACAAAAAGTTAAACGTTTCGGCTATTAGTTATTATATAGATATAGATTAAGCACTTGTATTACAATTAACCCAATATAGAGTTTATATACTAGAGAATACTTTACTAACCCCAGGCTACCCATAAACTAACAAAGGTTATTATGCTTGTTCTACAAGTACATGGGACTACAATTAGTTTAGGTCACTTGAGCCATAACACTAACACCTATTAAAAAAAAATAATAATAAAAAAGAAGTAAAAATTTCATTTCAAATTACAGGAAACAATTAGAATATATTGATATGCCAATGGAGCCTTGCCATCGATCCCTCACCCTTATATAAAGGTACAAGCCTCCAAGGTCTTATTAGAAAAATAATAATTATTTTGAAAATTTGGTTCAAGAAGAATTCTCCAATAAATAATTCAATAATAAAAACTATCACAACAAAATCACAGACTTTCAACTAGATCAATAATCAGACTAAAAATAAACATTTAAAAAGGTTCTAATATTAATCTTCTCACATTAAAAAAAAAAAAAAAAAAAAAAAAAAAAAAAAAAAAAAAAAAAAAAAAAAAAAAAAACCCTTTCCAATGAAAAGTCATGTGAGCTTAGCTACTCTTTCCAAAGAAAAAGGAAGCTTAGCAGCTCAAGTAATAACAAATGGTTTTAAATAGTTGGATCAAACATATAGATAATAAAACCAAATAATTTTTCATGATAAATAGATTTCGTAGTAGAAACAAAATTTAATTTCATATAGAACTACTAATTATAATGTAAAAAAAATAAAAATAGTATCAAATATGCTGGACTTGCCAGGAGCATTATACTTAGTGACATTATTAATAACATTAAGATGCGAAGCAAAGTGTTGATTCCTCTCTGACTTTGAAAGTAAAAAGAGAAGAAGGCACATGATGATCCAAAGAAATAAGCAAAATAAAACTGATTTGTATCACGAATCATGCTGCACTGATGTCTCACAAATGCTGAAAGCTTGAAACTATAGTTGTCAAGTTTTTACTTAACACAAACAAAGAAAATTAGAAATCATCTCCTTTTTTCTTTTTTTTAATATAATATTGTATGTATGGACTGTTTTTTAAATGCATCAATTTAAATTATTTTAACCCATTTTTATGCCTGAGATTTAGCCTTCGTTCGGGAGTTCTTAAGGGAATGGAATGAAATGGAACGTAAAGATTAGTAAAGGAATGGAATGGAATTTATAAGCAATGGAAATAAATGTAATAGAATTAAGTAATCTTATTTAGATGTTTTAAAAAAAAAGGAATGAAATGTAAATAACATATTTGGAAGTAACTTTAGAGGGAATGGAATGAAAATATTTTATAATACGATTACTAATATATCCTTCATTTTATAGAACATAAAAATGATTCTAGTTTAGACTCCATGTGGACAATGCTTTGGAGTGGTGCAATTGTGGGGCACACGGATTGTCTTTGTGTTCAAACGGTAGACATGTCTTCTTAAATCCATCAATATTCATTGGCTAAAAATCAAACGTAGATTTCTAAGTATGTCATAAAGAAATTCAAGAAATTCCAAGAAATTAAAGCAAATCTAAAGTTAGTCAAGAAATTCCACACTTCTTAATTGTTAGACCTAGACATCAATGTCAATAGGACACCTTTGTGCTCATCATCTGGGCAACCAAAGAAAATCTCCTTAGACAATGGATTTTCCATAAAAAATATTGTTGACACCAAGCCTCGACTAGAACGGGGAGGAAAAACCACCGCCGTCGTCGCGGCCCTCATTCGACCACCTATAGTGGCAACAACTCCGCGCTTGCGGGGCCTCGTTGGAGGGCCCCTCTCAATATAATGGTATGATTCGCACAGGGCTTTAGGTGCTTTCTCTCTTGGTGGGGGAGGATATTTGTCTACCTTTGGCGTTATGGCAGGAATCTAGGCCAAATTTTAAGGGATTACCAGAGGTAAGTGGAGTAGCCACCAATCATTGGGTTTTTCTAAGATGTGATTGGTCACCTGTTTTTAGTTGATTTTATTACCAATCCTAGGTTAAGAAAAAGGATAGTCCTTTGTTTTGATAAAACTTTAATTTTCAGAAATTGGAAGTAAAAACATGATTTTGGCATTGGCTAACGGGGCTTTGCATGTATAGGGCTTTGAGGTTTGGCTTTTGAATGGGTGTGGTCACAATCTATACTTTCCCAATGCGTTCAAGCAAAGTGCCAGATTTCTATGGCAAAAATCTGGCGACAAGTCACCTTACTTTCGTGGAGGAAATTAGGCATCGCTTTGCCTTAGGTGAATGGATTGTGACAATCATACCGAAAGGGGTGAGCAGGTATATATATATACATACATCATGCACAATGCAAGCACATAGAGCAGGAAAGTAAATGCCTACATCCCTAGAGCATGGCCCAAAATATAGGTGTAGGAAAGTAAACAGGGGTTGCCATACTCTAGAGATGAGGATGAATGGTACACGACATGATATACCTAATACAAACCATCTAGGGGAGAAAGGGAGAAGGAAGGAAAGGGGTTTAAAAAAGTATATAACCAAAGGGAATGGCTAAACTCCTAAATCTACAGAACACTACTGCTTGGCTTAACCACATGCTTGCATCCATACCTTTTTTGCCTGCGCTGGGAGACTATGCCCTAACTCCAAAAGTCCTCGCTCCATGTGTGTACATGCAAAGGCAAAGACAAAGACAAGAAACCAGCAGACAAGCCATGGAAGGAAAAGATGCAAAGAGCATATGAAAAGGCATAAAGTGGATAATCATGATGAACATGGCAAGCATAGAAACAAGGATGCAAGCAAACAAGCGGTAAGGCAAAAAGCAAGAGAGCAAACAAAAGGTGGTGTCCACGAGAGACAAATGTAGGTTTGGATCGGATATCTATAGCTTCATTGTGTTGAAGCATGGACGACGCACCACCAAGCAAGACTCATGCATGGACATGTAAGCAGGCGCGTAAAAATGCACATAAAGCCAACGGGTGGCACAAACAAGCATTGTAAACATATCATCGTACGAAGCAGAAAAGGGGAAAGGTGTGCATGAGGCAACCGGCATTATGGCGATGCATTCCAAATGGTCACATCCAAATAAGGCCTCATGGGCATCAAACGTAACCGCACAACCACAAACCCATTAAGGGCGTTAAGCATGGCCAAATGACGTACTAGATGTTGGGGACATATTTTTATGTAATTGACATATCCTTTGACAAAACGCACTTTATTTGTATTTGGGTAAATCTAAGTAGGTTCAAGATGATCATTACAAGTGGTTAAATTGAAGACATGAAGACTACTCAAGAACTACTCAAGAAAAGTGCAAATCTGCAGGCCTCGATACCTCCTCGATAGAAGCTCGATCAGTTGAGATTCATTAAAGCTCGATAGATGCCTCAATCGATCGAGCTTACGGGTTTTCATATTATAACCAGTAAGGTTTTTATTCTAAAAGGCTATTTGTTTATGAGTTTGTATAATCCTTACTGAACTAGGAAAACCTAAGGTTTGTGTAAACCTATTTGGAATAAGAGAGCCCATTAAGCTCCTATTTAAAGGAGGTTGGAAAAAGAAAACCCTAGCCCTAGAGAGCTTCATAAGATTTTCTTTTTGAAACCCTAGCCTCCTTTTACAGAAGAAAGAGTTCTTGCTGCATTTCTTATAATCCTTTGGGTTCTATAACCAAGCAAAGTCTCTTGCACTAACATTGAAGATCTTATTGGTGTTTCTATGTGAAGTTACTGCAAATCAACTACAACAATCAAAGGGTTGCTGTGGAGTTAGTCACGTACTGGGATTCGTGCAAATGAGTAAACCACGTACTGGGATTCACGCTTCAGATTGGTTAGTCACGTACTTGGGAGTCGTGCATTAAAAGAGGAACTGTTACTACAGAACAAGTCCAATTGGGTATTGGGGTAAGGGTTTAACTGTAGGTTGGTAAGGTACTTGGATTCTTTTACTTATAATCGCTTGTTGTGATAATAGTGGAGTTTCGGGAGTGGTGACCTGAAAATCACCTGATGGTGTTTTTGCCGTTAGGTTTTCTCCATTCGTAAACAAATCACCGTGTTATTTATTTTTAGCTACATATTTAGTTTATTGGTGATTTGTTTGTGCTACCTTACGTTTGCATGATAAATTGATTAATTAATAATTTGTCTAATTAATTAATTAATTTCTATCACAAGGAGTCATTCAGTTTATGGCCTATCACTAGAGAGGCTAACGCATTAAGTATAGAAGCGAGCAAGCATAGACATGCAAATAGGAGTGATCTAAACCCTTTGATGTGGGCCAAGGTGTACGGGTAATGACAAAGACCATAGGGTCTAGATTGGGTCCCAACCATTAGGCCAAAACACAAGAAAGAAAGATAAAGTGATAAAAGGGTTATAATAGCACATGGCATGACAAACATAGCCTAGGTCTAGGCACATGAACATGGCATAAAGTGCACAAGCACACGGAATATAGCATAAGGCATGTAGAGAACATATGTCCAAGCACATAGATATGTGAGAACATAGATCTAGACATATAGGCATAGAAACATGCATGTAAACATATAGAAATTTAGCACATAGACATGGAAGGACATGAATCCAAGCATATAAGCATGTGAAGACTTGGATCTAACCATATAGCATGGAAATAAACACATAGACACATAAATCCAAGCAAGGCATAGCCCAACAACATCATACAAGCATGTGAGCATGTAATCCTAACATCAACATAAAACAAAAAGAGGCACAAAACATAGAAAAGCATAGCATAAAACCCTAAGCATTTAGATCTAAACATATGAACATGTGGGAACATAGATTTAAGTGCAAAACATGGCATAAGACATAACAATAAAGAGATTTAAGCTAGAAACACAAATAAAGCAAGAAACATGCTAAAGAAAGCTATAAATCATGTTATTCAAGCAAAAAGAGCAAGATAAATGCTAAGAAAAGATTTAGAAGGTTAGGGGTGTGGATGATAGCTAAAAAACCTACGTCCACACCCCTAAACCCCAAATCCAAAGTGTAGAACCAAGGATAGGAAGATTGGGTATAAGAATAATACCTTGTATTGTTGGTGAAGAGAGAAGAATCAAGAGGTGTTGATGTGTTTTTTGGGTGTTTTGTGTGTTTTTTGGTGTTTGGAAGAGAGAAAAACGTGTAGAGAAACTAGGTAGAGAGTAGAAAATCAGAAAAATGTCTTCCTCTTCTGTCTGAAGGGTGCTTGGGGCTATTTATAACCCCAAGCATGCATTTTGAGGCAGTAGCCCTTAGAGGGCCACTAGAAGCCCTTCAAGGATTGCCAGCCTCAAAAGGCTTGAGATGGGGATGATTTTGACACCCTTGTAAAGATCTTGAATTTTTGTTTCTAAAAAGGTATGGATCTTGGAAATCAAACGGTCGGATCAAAAGTTATGGCTCTGGGAAGTTAGTGGTGCATCGATCGATGTGTCATCTCGGTTTTCATGATATCTCAGCCATTCTAATCTGATATCTGTCCATTAACAGTCGTTGGAATGAGAATCTAATAAAGTTCGCAATGACATTGGTTTCAACCCGTTTTGACAATCGGATCAAAATTAGGGTTTTTGGGCCCACCCGAGATCAACTTCGAGTCAAACTTGGTCAAAGTTGTTAAAAATCTCCGAGAAGCTCGGGTTTGATGTAAAACTATGAAAAGTGTTGTTTTATGAGGGTTTTGACCTCATTTGTCCTTCAGTCAAACCTAGGGTTTACTAGGGGCATTTTGGACATTTTAGCTGAAAAAGGCACTTCGGATGCTCTTGTGGCTAAAGGGGTACGCCACGTCGTTCTAGATTTTCTTGTGGCCCCATGGAGAAAAAATGATATTTTTGGATTTTTCGGGATCTGGCACGCAAATCGAAGGCAAACAAAATACGGTATCAACAAATATGTAGGCCTCAGTCTTCAAAATTGGATCCAAGTCTAATAACCCCAAAGCTATATGAAATTCTACTTCATATGACTTTGAGAAGCACTTTTCCATAACCTCAATTGCTCTATCAATTGACATGGATACATTATCAAATGACTGAGAACTTACATTCCCAATTTCATCATCTTCTACCACTCTTCTTTTCTTGTTTTTAGAAGACTTTGCATCACTTGGTGACACTCGAATACGTACAACATTAATTTTTGGAGACCTTGATTGATCACCTTCTTTGACTTCAAAGTTTTCTAAAAAAAAAAAAAAAAAAAGATTTTGCGTTATCTTCAGCCTAAAGTTGTGCCATCTTAGGGTCATTGGGCATAGTAGTTGTCATCCACTTCTTGGAGGTAGGTTTATTGGTACAAACAAAGAAAAATGGTAATACAACAAATATATATTTATGTAATACAAAATAAAACTCAAGTGATTGAATAGTAATTTACCACTATGAGTGCATCTTAAGCTTTTGGTTCAGCTATCCATATATGTAAAAAATCTTCTATCTAAAACCACTCAATCCTTCTTTAAATATGTCATGACATTCATGAATTTTTTTTTTTCCAGTGTATTTTGTAGAGTTTTCACCTTATCCTTGTTAATCTCCATGTGAAATTTGTCAACCAAGTCTTTCACTATGTCATTATATGCCTTAGAGGTAAAAGTTCCATTAACTCTTCTATCTATGTTCAGTTGTTGTAAAAGAAAAAACCCACAAAAGCATCATCCATAATACTAGTCCATTGTACTTATTTGCTTGAATCTCTACCATTCTTCTTTGATATATTGCCTATGCTATAATTAATAGGGCAAAAAAACAAACATATAAAACAATGATATAGAATCTCTTATAATATCCCCTTGCTAGCATCCTCATCATCTTCTCTTAGAGTAGGGGCCACACGTTTAAGATGAGATTGTAAAACCTCTTCATCAACTTCAACAATAAGGCTTTCATTAGGATCGACATCCATTAAATAACTACGAAGTATACAACACACTAAAAAAATTTCAGTTTGTGTATCCTCCAAATAAGTAGGCTCCATAGTACTTGCCATAATAGGAAATCTCTTTTTCAATACACCAAATGCCCTTTCAACAGCATTGTGCAGTGACATATCTTGCAAATTAAACAATTCTTTAGCATTGTAATAATGACACACTCTCCTATAAGGTGCAATCAAATGACTTCTATTCATGGTTTTAAAACTCAGACTGTTCATCGAACAACAAAAGGAAGAGGTTCAAGATTTTTAAGATCGGACGAGGTCGAACCATGATGATGTCATAATTAATTTAATAATTATTTAAAATATGACTAAAATAGACCAAATAAATATAAATACCATATTTCAAATGTATTTTTCATATCACAACTTTCATTATAGTGTTTCAAAAATTAACACAATATTATCAATTGTTAAAAAAAACAATAATAATAAGAATAATTATTTATTTACATTATAATATCAAGGTAAGATTTATATTGTGTACTAATTAAATAAATGCATTTAGCATTATACACTTTTATACAAATGTTTATAATAGTGTACACTTTTTATACAATATTTTATGCATTTTTTTAATCTAAAATTACAATGATAGTACAAAAGTAATAAATACATTTAATATACAAATTGGTGGGAATTGGTGGGTTTGAAGTATGCTACATAAGAAAGGAACGAATCGCATGCTAAAAGCTTGGATTTGTGCTAAAACACAAGAGTTTATTCAGACCCTCAATAAAAAATTATGGTTAGATTGCTTTTACTGTAACTTAGACTAAGTGCAGAATAAGAGTATTAAGCGCAATGAACTGATAACATTACCTTAAGCCATATTCATGTATCATCAATAATAAAATGAAAGCTTAAAGAGTAGGAAAGAGAGATACAAACACAAGATAGCATCAAGACATTTTATCGAAGAGGAAACTGAAGAACTCGGCAAAAAATCTCTTCGCAACCCTCTAAGTCGAAATCGATCCACTAGATAATAAAGTTGGAATACACGAATAACAAATGACCCTTCAAGCCTAGTCTACCCCATGTACTTGAGTCTTCCAAGCTCCTACTACCAACTGACTTTTTAGAACCTTGTCTTCTCTAACTTTCCAGATCCTACAATTCAGCTCAATTGCATTTGCCAATGAATGGCTCTTTCGAATGCTTCCCAGTAGCACCAAAATCTCACTTTACACTTAGAATGAGTGTGATAAGTGTTTGGACTGGCAACCTCTCAAGAATATAGAGATGGAGAGGTTAAAGTTGAGGAAAACCACAAGGAAATGTGTAGATGATTGTGGGTATGACAATCTTTAACTCTCAAGTGTACTGTTTAGCTAGGGTTTTCTCTCTGAAAAACACTCCTTACAATTTGTGGGTAATAAGGGTATATATAGTGTGTGTAAAGACATGGTAAAGTAAAACATAACTTTTTGTCAAACAGAATGTTTCGTGGGTCCTTCACGGGTTGGCCTTACCCGCGAGACACTTGTAAAAAGTACAGTTTGGCGTGACTCTTCATCTTCTAGTCATGTGCTCTACACGTGGCGCTTTTTGCGGGTAAGCTTCTCGCGAGACAGTTGCGAGCCAATCACGAAATCCACTTGTACATTCTTTGAAGCTCGAGTATTCACCAATCTCTCACACTCATCCCTTACAATTAATCCCACATACATACAGGGAAAATGATTGAAGAAATTACAATCAAATTTGGCACGAAATTAAAGCCAACACAACATAGTTGGAAATCA
The DNA here is from genome assembly GCF_001633185.2 of Quercus lobata. Lineage (NCBI taxonomy): Eukaryota > Viridiplantae > Streptophyta > Magnoliopsida > Fagales > Fagaceae > Quercus > Quercus lobata. The sequence goes on from NC_044908.1 coordinate 85,829,608, forward strand.
CAACTTTACACATGCCAATAGTAGACTACCAATAATTGAAGCAATCAAACAAAAAAAAGTTTTTAAAAAATAACAAACCAAATGAAAGGTGGAGACATATAGCCATATGTCCAACTTTTCACATCAGGTGGAGACATAGAATATCTGTCAAAGAGAAATAAGGAAAATGCAAAAGAGGAGTAAAAAGGAAAACACAGACGAGGAATAAGAAGAAAAGGTTCATGTTTTTCATTTCATTTTATGTGCATTTACTAATTTAGTGTGTTTAGGGACTGCAATTTCAAATTTGGAGTTGAGAAGTAGAGATTAAAGATAGAGAGAGAATGGCACATAGTGGCCAAGAAACTCAGTTTTATCGGAGATGAATTGATGAAGTCAATTTTTTTAAAAGCTTTGGCCTGAATTGAGACTCGGTTATAGTTCACAAACTCGAGCGATTCGACTGTGGTTTGCACGGTTCACTATATTTTTTGTGTAAGGCAGGTTTCGGGATTAAGAGGACTGTCCTAATGAGTGGTTCCTAGTTAACTAGGTCGGACTGTACAATCTGGTCCAGGTTTCAAAACCATGATTCTATTCATATATCTCACATCAACAAGATAAAATTCACCTAATAAACAATAACAATTATTAATTGTATACTATAAAATTAGGGTAAAATATTATTTTGGTCCCTAAACTTTACCAAAGTTTTTTTTTTTTTTTTCCATCCCTAAACTTTAAAAAGTTCATTTTTCCTCTCTAAACTATTGAAAAGTTCATCTTTTATCCCTAAACTATTGAAAATTTTTTATTTATGTTCTTAAATTTTACTAAAAGTTTGTTTTTCATCCCTAAACTATTGAAAAAGGTTCTCTTTTTTATCCCTATTTTTGTCTCTAAACTATTGAAAAAACTCTTTACAAAGTTTAGGGATGAAGAAGTTTTTAAAGTTTAGGAATGAAAAAAAAAAAAAAAAAAAAAACTTTTGTTAAAGTTTAGGGATAAAAATAGTATTTTACCTAATTTTAAATTATATAAAATACATCCTAATATGTATTTGAATTAAATTTACCTTGTGGGATTTTCAAGTTATTGTTCCTAGTTAAAGCATTCTTTATTATTTTTGAATTTAAAGCTGTTCCTCCTAACCTAGTAATACGTACATAAATTTCAAATCAAACAAGTATGCAGCTAATACATTTTGTGTTGGGTAACCCTTCCTACTCCGATATCTTAGTGCATCCTCGTTAAACACTTTGACACGAACGTGTGTTCCATCAAGTGCCCCAATATACCCAACATAATCCCAAGATTAACATTATATCTCAAAAAAATTTGCCTGAAAAATATTTATACCAACAACTATGAAAAAGAAAATATATACATGATATGTTTATCTTAAAATTTGGGTTGAACCAACTACTTTCTAGCATTTCAGATGGCACTTGGATTCTATCAAGTTGTTGAAAGAATTGATCTTCTAATATAATTATTGATCTTAAAACTCTATGAAAATGGCAACTAATGATCTCCCCAAAACAACGAAAACAAGATTCGAAGAAATTTGGCAACTTGCTTTTCAGCTGTGGTTCTTTGTGTGTCTTGAAGATTACCAAATCTTCGCAAAATATTACACAAATCTTGAAAAGCTTATGGACTCATGTGTACTACATCATAGCATTTTTCACTAGTTTTAAGTCGATATATTATTTCATGACAGACTCTTTGTCTTTATGTGATTGATTGTGTAGGAATATAGTGAACGTGTCTTTAATTTCAGTCGGTGTCTTGGATGAATAGTATAGCACAAATGGCAATATGTAACATAAACCAAGGATAGTTGCCACAAAAATCCGAAGGAATTATGGACTTAGCTATCTCCTCATTCAAATCCATCTAATTACACTATTAATCATACTTATAAATTATAGGAACATGTTTTATGCATTATAAAATTTGGATACTTCACAATACAGATTCTGTTAGTTCATCTATTACTAACGTGAGATAGGATGCAAATCCTATTAACACGTGCGTCTAACCATTATCAGAAGAAAGCATGCATGTGTCCCCTAACTTGCACGATATGAATGAGCATCCTAATTCCTATCCGTGGGTAAACTCTAATGAAGTGATCATATTGAATGGCAGATCAATATGTAGCATGTTAAATGATAGAAATATACCAAAGACAAATAAACGAACATAAGTAGCTATATGATTGTTAGAAAAGTAGCAGACAAATGGACAAACAAAAATACCAATAATGAATTATTGAAATGCATAAAGTGGAGTGGCTCGGTATTCGAAGACTAGCAAACAATTATACTAGCGTCTACTTTTCAGAAGTTACTGAATTGATGGAATTAAATCAACAACAAGAGAGCAGCTCCGGCAGCAGCGTGAGCAATACAGTGCAAGAATGTTAGCTATGTTTCAGCAACGTGAACAATAGAGTGTAAGAATGAAAGTTATGTTTTTATGGCTGGTTGAGAAAAAAAAAAGAAAAGAAGAAAAAGGTGTTTTCTTTAATCCTTTATTGGTTAATATTACAAACCAATTGAAGGGTATAAAGAAGAAATTTAAAATTATGTAAGTAATGGGAAATTAATAATTTCAACCAGGTTTTGAAGATGATCAAGTATTTTAAGTATTTTTTTTTATTTGGAACGGAAAATTTCAATTTTCAAATGAAAACTCAAGAATGAGTTTCATTCAAATAAAGGGGTTCTAATAGGACAAGATATGGGTTTAATTTTTACTGTTTATTATTATTATTATTTTTTTTTGATGTAATTTTCATTATTTAGCTTTAAAGATTTTATTTCCTTGATTTTTGGTATTTTAGGGGTTTTCTAGTCAAACTAGAGTCCTATAATGATAGGGTATCAAGGATTAGTTTTGGCTTGTAAAATAATTTTTTTTTTTAGCGTTTAAATAGGCATGTAATATATAAAACGAAAATTCAATTAAGACTCTTCAGAATATCAATAATATTTTACAAAGAGGTTTTCTTTTTTTATGCATGGATTTCCCGTTATGGCTTTGGTAGAACAAGATTCAACCCTTATTGCGTTTCACAAAAGAACTACAAAACACCAAGGGCCTTTAATAAAGCAACAAGATATGAAGAACAGCAAAGGCAAAGGACCCATGAGGTACAACAAAATCAAGCACATAATCTCCATTTACACAGTCGCTAATCAACAAAATAACACACACACATACGGTAAGTCCATTGGGCTAAAGCCCGACCTGCTTGTTTAGTTGGATTTTTGGGCCTTCTCTGGCTTTCAAATGAGCTTGGAATTTTGGGCTTTCTTATTTAAGAAAAAGAAAAGAGCTTGGACCAAAACCTCTTTTTGGTTTTATTTTTAAGCTTCATGTAAAATAAGTTACCTGCACCAAAAAAAAAAAAAAAGAGTAAAATAAGTTGTCATGGCTTTTGAATAGAATTGTGGTGTACTTTTGTGTTAGAATCCCTTTCTTTTTTTCTTATGTGTGTGTGTGTTTGTTTCTTAAAGAAAAAGTATAAAATATAAATGTCTAAGATATGATGAGGGGTACCCAATAATATTGTATTTTGTGTTAGAACTCATTTCTCTTTTTTTTTATGTGTGTGTATTTGTTTCTCAAAAAAAAAAAAAAAATATATAAAATAAAATGTCTAAGATATGATGAGGAGTACCCAATAATATTGTATTGTGTGGCCTCCAAAAACAAAAAAAAAAAAAAAAAAAAAAAAAAAATGAAGAAAGAAGAAAGTTTGAATTGGTAAACTTATTTTTTTAATGGTTTTTATCCATATACAAACTAATAAAAATTTACTACTTTAATAATTTGTAAAAATATTATAGAAAATATTTATCGTTGTAGTGCTACTTTCAAAAGAATTAAAAGATATTGTTAATGAAGGCAAAAATGTAATTTTATAATAAAAGAGGGTTTGTGGGACCCTCTTTTCTTATAAAATTTTATCCATAATGGTAGTCTTTTGGTTTTTTTTTTTTTTTTTTTTTTTTTAAATTTGATTTTAAATAATTCTTTTTTGATAATACTGTTTTTTTTTTTTATTTGTCATCAGGGCCGATTTTTTTTACTTGGTTTTTTAATTTTAAATAATTCCATTTTGGTAATACTTTTTTTTATTATTCGTCATCAGGGCCGGTTTTTATTGACCTGGTTTTCTTCTTTTTATTTTTAATTAATTCTTTTTTGGTAATACTTTTTTTTTTTCATCAAATCCGGTTTTTATTGACATTTTCTTTTTTGAGAACATGGTTTTTGTGGGGCCTGAAATCTAAGGTCCCAACCCACTTTGTGTTAAGGGCCCAAAGCCCAGGCCGAGGAGCCCTACTGCCGAGGACGCGCGATGAAAGCTCCCTGAAGGCCCGAGGATGTGGCTAAGGACAATCTCACGCTCAACACCTCATAAAAACGCATGAAGAAAAGGAAAAACTTAGTACAAGAGTAGTACGCAGGAGAAAGCTGTCAACACCATAATGTGGAGCCCAGCACCTGACAAGCCCATACTCATACCATGCTATCCAGCTTTTCCCAACTACTCTGACGTATGGATTGATAAGACGAGTAACTACCCCGAACAAGGAAAAAGGGACACGTAGGTGAAGAACGGGAATGAAATACTAGTATAAAAGGAAAAGAGAGCTGAGAAAAAAGGGGAGACCCCATAAAAAAGAATAATGGCGAGGATGAGATGCTCCTCGGACTAAGTCCGAGGAGACAAACCTTTCAAACCACATCCGTGTAAGGCTTAGCTATACAGGCCAAATCCATCTTCGTATGGGTTTCCATGTAAATCACGACTAAACCGCCGTCTGGCGACCAAGGTCCTGCCTTTCCAAACCCACTCTCTACAAATCGTATTGTTCAGGACCTTTACATACGAGCCCAACGTTATCCTTGGCTCGTTAAAAATCGTGTCCCTACAATTGGCGCCGTCTGTGGGAAGGCTTGCGCGTTGGCGCGGCTGGCGGTGGAGTCAAGTCTCTATCAAGCAAAGGTCCGCGAAGTTTCCTCCATCTCCAGCGACATGCAATTGTTGCTCCCACATAAACTTCTGCTAGGGGCTACGCCTTGCGGTGCCAACGGCGCGGGCAGCTCTAGGGGCTTCCGGCCTCAAGCCAACTATCCCCGCCCTGGTCTAGGGGCTGACCTTTGAAAAACAAATAAATACAGAGAAAAAACTACTCAAAAGAAAAAACTACAAGTTTTGGACAGAACCAAGGCCTTGCATGGTCCTCGGACTCAAGCCTATGGGGAAACCAAGTACTTAAAAGAAAAAACTACAAGTTTTGGACAGAACCAAGGCCTTGCATGGTCCTCGGACTCAAGCCTATGGGGAAACCAAGTACTCAAAAGAAAAAACTACATGTTTTGGATAGAACCAAGGCCTTGCATGGTCCTCAGACTCAAGCCTATGGGGAAACCAAGTACTCAAAAGAAAAAACTACAAGTTTTGGACAGAACCAAGGCCTTGCATGGTCCTTGGACTCAAGCCTATGGAGAAACCAAGTACTCAAAAGAAAAAACTACAAGTTTTGGACAGAACCTAGGCCTTGCATGATCCTCGGACTCAAGCCTATGGGGAAACCAACTACCTAGAAGAGCCAACATGGGGTTTGGGCACGACCTGGACGTTACATGGACCTTAGAATCTATCCAAGGAGAATTCCCCGTTGATAATCAGGCTAATCCCTAAACTACATGGATTCCTCAATCTATCCTCGGATCCTCAATACCTAGAGGATTGATGCAATATAGGGCAATATGTTGCCAAAAACACACAGTTGAAGTCCCTCACTGCTTGGTTACCCTCTCGGACGAATTATTTAGAGTTTTATCGTTCTCGGACGATCGCCTTGCATGCATTACGAAGCACTTAGCCATTATCCCGGTTAGTTTTATGAGTTTTAATTCACTGGGAATTATCATTATTATGCTTGTTAATGTCGGTAAACTAGAATTAGTAGGTTTCTGTTTCAAGGTTTCCTGCTCTAAGTATCATCAAAGGAAAGCACACATGTAGCACACCCATGCACAAAATAATTGTTACAGAAAGGAAAAATATTTAAAAAGAATAAATTCATTTTTTATTAAGACAAAGAAACAGTACAGCGTACATTAAAAGAGCTCAAATAAGCTCATACTGAAACTAACTACACAAAACAAAAAGAGAAAATACAAGGGAATTAAGAAAAAAGCCGAAGAATAGGTGCAGGGGAGAGATGTGCTGCCACTTCAAAATTTCATCTAGGGGAGCCATTCCGCAATACTTTTACATGCCTTCAACTCAGGCAGTAAAAGAGCCCAACTTGGGACTTGCACCGTTGAAGAAACGGTGCAGAGAGTCCGACTCCGGGCTGGCGCCGCTGAAGAAAAGGTGCAGGGAACCCAACCTGCGGCCAGCACAGTTGAAGAAAAGGTGCCGGGAGCCGGAAGTTGATGAGCCTCCATAAAATCATGCCTGCGATAAAGTAGACGGCGCTGATGGCGGAAAACCTTGCTTCTGACGCACCAAGAATCTGGTGCGACCAGTACCTGCTTCGGATTTTGACTGAAAGAGGGAGAAATACCATCTCCCCCTTGTCAAAACGGGGGACTGACTTGAATTTGTGCCTTCCTTATCCGTACCACATCACCTTGAGTATCATGAGGATTCGGTGCCTCTGAAGCGTGCGAAGACCTTTCATCCCCACCCATGCCTCAAACATCTTGCTCTGAGGCAGAATGGCACTAGAAATGGAGATCGTGGGTATGGCGGAAGGAGTATGATTCTAAAGGAAACAGGAGAGTTCACATGTAAGGGAAGTGACCCTCTATCCTATTTATACAGAGAGCAAACCGGTGGCATTTAATTCATGCAAGTTTCCAAGGAATGCTATGGCCAAGGCAGACTTGGCTCAATTTCCAACCTCATCCGCAGCCGTAGGATCTGAAGATCCTCGTGAAGGCGCGCCTCGAGTACCGAAATGTCAAAGGACTTCGTGTGAGTGAAAAATAAAGGAGTGCCTCTTGTTTTGGCACGTCTCCCATGTAAATGGAAAAACACAAATACTAGTAGAGTACATGATTTGAGCGAGCCATAATGTGGGCCTAACGTCACCAAAACCCTCCTCCCCAACTAAAAAGTCGGGCAGTAAGATTTTGAGGGGCTATTGTGGGACCCGAAATCTGAGGTCCCAGCCCACTTTGTGTTAAGGGCCCAAAGCCCAAGCCGAGGAGCCCTACTGCCGAGGACGCGCGATGAAAGCTCCCTGAAAGCCCGAGGATGTGGCTGAGGACAATCTCACGCTCAACACCTCATAAAAACGCATGAAGAAAAGGACAAACTTAGTACAAGAGCAGTACGCGGGAGAAAGCTGCCAACACCATAATATGGAGCCCATAGCACCTGACAAGCCCATACTCATACCATGCTATCCAGCTTTTCCCAACTACTTTGACGTATGGATTGATAAGACGAGTAACTACCCCGAACAAGGAAAAAGGGACACGTAGGTGAAGAACGGGAAGGAAATACTAGTATAAAAGGGAAAGAGAGTTGAGAAAAAAGGGGAGACCCCATAAAAAGGAATAATGGCGAGGATGAGACGCTTCTCAGACTAAGTCCGAGGAGACAAACCTTTCAAACCACATCCGTGTAAGGCTTAGCTATACAGGCCAAATCCACCTTCGTATGGGCTTCCATGTAAATCATGACTAAACCGCCGTCTGACGACCAAGGTCTTGGCTTTCCAAACCCACTCTCTACAAATCGTATTGTTCGGGCCCTTTACATACGAGCCCAACGTTATCCTTGGCTCGTTAAAAATCGTGTCCCTACAGTTTTTATTGACCTAGAATTGCTGAAAAGTCCTAATATTTTCTTAGATGTATGGAGCTAGCTAGTCTTCTTCTTCTTCCTCCTTCTTCTTTTTTTTTTTTTTTTTTTTTTTTTGGAAATAGAAGCATGCCATTCAATTAATCAAAAAAATTGGCATCTTGGTACAAAGCTTCCCTAGCTATTGGAGGAACATTTTCCATCCAAAACAAATCATGACTAATATTCCTAGCAGACTGAGCTAACTCATGAGCAACTCTATTGTCCCCTCGCCTAGTACATTCAACCCTTACCCATTGCAAGTTCCTAACCAAATGATGAATATCCCCAAGTACATTCCCAAGCAAAGAATGATCATCTTGCAAAGCTGAAACATCTTTCATAATAGAGCAATTATCCCCTTCAATGATTAATTCATAGAAGCTAGTATCTACGGCAAATTCAATGGCTTTTCTACATGCAAGTAACTCAACCTCCTCGGTACAAAATACCTCAGGACCTTTAGTTGCCATGGCTGCCATAACCTCAAATTTTTTTCATTCTGGATGATTGCACCAAAACTAGAGCTGTTAAGAGTCGAAAACAAGGCTGCATCAAAATTAAGTTTAAAGACCGAAGGTGGAGGGGGCTGCTAGGTATCCCGAGAAGACTGCCCTCCATGTGCAGGTCCCATCAGTGTTGATGCAATCAGAAATTCCTCAAGAAACTCCCTTGCCCAATTGTTTAACCACCCCAAATCATGGAACTTGCCTCCATGCACAACCCAATTCCTTTGATTCCAAATCAGCCATGCTTGAAAGAGCACTACCTCCATATCTTGAGACTCAACCTGTTCCAATAAATACTCCATTAACTGAAGCATATCAGCCATACCCGACCCTCCCTTCTGCAGAATTTTTAAGCTACTTGCCCTCTCTAGTCATATCACATTCCCAAAGAGCATGGACAACTGATTCCAACCTCAAACAAATTGGGCACATCGCATCTTCAATAATTCTTCTCTTAGACAGATTCAACTTTGTTGGCAAGATTTCATTACAAGCTCTCCACCCAAACACCTTAATTTTGTTAGGAACTCTAAGCTTCCAAAGTGCTGACCAAATTCCCTTTTGATCATAGCCCCTAGAACTCTTAGCTACCCTTCCTCCTTTCAAAACTTCCCTAGCCACTTGTAAGTAGATTTAATAGTAAAAATCCCTTTCCTTTGGTGTAGCTAGATCATAAAGTCCTCCACATGTCTTCAACTAAGTTGTATTCTACAAATAGCTTCAGTATCCTCTTTTTCAAACGTATCCATGATAAAATCAAACCTCCATGCATGCAAGGATTGGTTGATTAATTCAGCAGCAGTCACCTCAGGAACTTCATCCATCACTAGATGTAAAGGCGCATTTGTTAGACAATTTGGTATCCATTTATTCCCTAGATTCCAAATTGAATGGCCATTCCCAACTCTCCAACAACACCCTGACTTCAATATAGGAAAAGTAGCCACAATACTCTTCCAAACAAAAGAGCAATTTGGGGACTCCTTGGCATCAAAGAGATGAGTTCTTGGGAAGTATCTAGCTTTGAGGCATTGAAATACTAAAGAGTTATTATCATGCAGCAACCTCCACCCTTGCTTAGCTAACATTAGTAAATTAAAGGCCCTTAAATCCCTAAAACCCATTCCTCCCTCCCTTTTTGATAACGTCAATTTTTCGCACCTTTGCTAATGAATTTTCCTTTCATTTCTCACCTGTCCCCCCCAAAATTTAGCACACATTGCATCCAACTCATCACAAAGTTTCAAAGGGAGTTGGAAAACACTCATGGTGTAAGTAGGAATAGATAAAGCAATTGCTTTAGTAAGAATTTCCTTACCAGCCTTAGACAACATCTTCCCTTTCCATCCTTGCAATTCTTTCCATATCCTATCCTTTAAGTATGAGAACGTGTGATACTTTGTTCTCCCTACTAAGGTAGGCAGCCCTAAAAAGACTCAAACTGGTTCACTTCCTGCACTCCCGAAGTCCTCAGAATGACTTGCTTCTAACTAGCTAAAGTATTACTGCTAAAAAAGACCGAAGGCTTCTTCAAATTTATGCACTAACCCGACACATTGGCATAGGTCTGAAGCACCTTAGAAACAATCTCCACTTCATTTTGTGTTGCCCTGCAGAACAAAAGGGAATCATTTGCAAACAATAAGTTAGAAACTTTTGGTGCCCTTCTGCAAATGGAAGCAACATGAATTTTCCCATCAGACTTTGCTTTTGCCAACAAAGATGTAAATCCCTCTGCACATAATAGAAATAAGTATGGTGAGAGAGGATCTCCCTAATGGATTCCCCTAGATGGAGTCACATTCCCATAAGGTTTTCCATTAAGTAGAATAGAGAATGATGTGGTGGTGGCACATGTCATCACTCTCTCAATCTACTTTTCTAGAAAGCCTAACTTCTGCATAATGCCTTGTAGGAATAACCATTCCACTTGATCATATGCTTTACTGACATCCAGCTTCAAAGCCAAAGCACCTGTTTTGCCCTTCTTCCTAACATGCGTAGAATGCAAAGCCTCATATACCACAATAACATTATCTGTAATAAGTTTACCTAGCACAAAATCACTCTGGGCGGGAGAAATAATATCAAGAAGCACTTGTTTCAGTCTATTGACAAGAACTTTAGAAATAACCTTGTAAATGACATTACAAAAACTGATAGGTCTAAATTCAAACATTTTCTCTGAATTCTTCACTTTAGGGATGAGCACAATATTGGTATGATTTAAATTTGGTAACATAACTCCATTATTGAAAAAACCTAACACAACATTCACTACATCACCACCCATAATATGCCAGAATTTTTGATAAAATAAGGCATTCATACCATCAGGTCTAGGTGCTTTTGTTGGTTCCATCTGAAATACAACTTCCTTGATTTCATCAGTAGTAAAATCCCTGGAAAGCATCTCCTGCATGTTTGTAGTTACTTTGGCCGAAACTATGCTTAAACACTCTTTCATTTGATTGCATGATCCTGCACAAAAAAGATTATCAAAATAATCAATTGCAACTCTGGCTATATCCTCCACCTCCTCCACCCATTGTTCCTGCAGATTCATGATCCCCTTAATATAATTCCATCGTTGCCGTTGTGATGCTTTTTATTGGATAAACTTAGTATTTCTATCCCCATGTTTCAACCATGCAACCCTAGATTGTCATGCCCAATAAATCTCTTGTTTTAACAAGAGATCATCCAACTATTTACTGATCTCCAAATACTCCACCTTACTCTCATCAATAGTGTCAGCTCTATTAATTCTATCAAGTCTATTCTGAAGGGATTTAATCTCTTCTTCCTCAAGTCTAGTCCTTGTGTCTCCTACGCCTTTAAATCATCACCACAAGCCCTTATTTTTGCATGCACATCTGCTAAACCCAAGTCCCCACTACCTGCCAAACTCCATGCTTGCTAAACCTAAGCCTCACATTTATCCCATAACAACCAACTTTCTTCAAACTTAAAACCCTGATCAGCTCTACGATGTTTCTGTCTAAATTTTTGAACCTAGATAGCAATGGGAATATGGTCTGAAGCATGACGAAGAAGGTGCACTACACTGCTAACCTGAAATTTTTCAATCCATCCCTTCGTTGCCATAGCTCTATCAAGTCTCAATTTAGTATTTGCATCATCGGGTCTCTTGTTAGTCCAAGTAAAAGGATGTCCTTTGTAGCCTAGATCTTCTAATTGACAACTCTCCAAAGCCTCTAAACTCATTAATCTGGGAAATATGTGGATTCCTTATGCTTTGCTTTTCCGAGGAATGGAGTATAGCATTAAAGTCTCCAAAACATAATCATGGACCCTCCACATATGTCTTCAAATATTCCAATAGTTTCCAAGAGTTTAATTTTTGTTGTGTTTCTGGCCAACCATAAAAACCTGTCATGAACCAAACAAAACCATCTTTCTCTATTACTTTAGCTAACATATGATTTACAGTATAATTAATCACCTCTAACCTAATATCATGCTTCCATAAAAAGGCTAACCCTTCACCAGAGTCCGGATGTTTAAAAATTATTTTATTATGAAAAGGCAAATTGTCGTAAAGATTATGAAAACCCTCCATATCCAACCGTGTTTAGAAACACACCATGGGAGCTTATTCCCTCACTAATTTCCGAAGGCTACCTCCTATCCAAGGGTTCCCAAGCCCTTGGCAGTTCCAAATTAGGATTCTCATTACTCCCGGCAAGGGTGGCTCTCCACCCCCACCGATATAATATTTTCAACAACATCTCCATCTCCAACCTTTCCACGCTTAGGCTCCCTATTATCAAAGTTATCATGCTGCTCTTCCTCCCTAGTAGACTCACTGCTTCTTTTCCCACAAGTTGGCAGCTGCAAAGCTTTTGACAGTCCTCCAAGCCCAAAATCCATTCGGTTAAACCTAGTCCAAGTGGATTTGGGTTTTAAAGAACTAGGCCCGTCCTTCTCCAATCTCTGATCCAGTCCACTAGAGTCAACTAGAGTCAACCCCAAGCATTCCTTCCTCAATTTTACTCGTTGTTACCTCAAATAAATCCAACCCAGTTGGCTGCCCTGTCACTTCTCTCATCTGTTCCACATCAGCACCCTTAAAAATCGGACCTGATACTATCTACGTAGAATTTCTTTCCTACACGTCGTCTTTGCCTCCCAAGTTCATGTTATCACCTTCATGGAAATTAGGTAAATCCCGTAGATTTTTAGACTTAGCTTTAGCTCGTTTACTAGGGTTTTTACTCTCTAATCCTGCCGCCAAAAAAGTCCCTTGCATCGGACTGTAATTTGTAGACTCCCCCGACATCTATTCTTTCGAAACCCAACACTATCATACGTATTTCTTGGTGAGAAAGAGCGTGGACGCCCTCCCTTAGCTCTTAGAGAATCCCCATACTGATAATCCACCTCTCCACCATTCTGAATAACAGCAAAATGTGATGCACAATATTTTATATCATGCCCTAACAGATCACAATAATGGCAGAACAAAGGTAATCTTTCATACTTAAACGATACCCAAGTATGAACCCCATCTGAACTAGCAATAAAAGCTCCTCTTCGCAAGGGCTTCACAATCGGCAAAGCAACTTTAACTCGCATAAAATAATTAAGATCATCTTGCCACCGCTACCCTTCACCTTCCTTAACTCAAGCAAGTCTATTACCAACTTCCCTTACTATTTGAGGGGAAACCATATCAAATGGTGCACCCCATATTTGAATCCATAGAGAAGCATGCTCCAATTTAATGTTACCTACTGTCAGCCCTTTTTGGCACCTTTGAATCAATAACAACTGATTATCAAAAGACCAAGGACGATCTTGTAGAATACGGGCCATATCAAACTATAATTGAAACTTGAATTGGAAAAGATTCAGACCTGCCTCAATAATCTGCAAACTGTTTTCCAGTCCCCATGCCCTTCTCAAAGTATTCTTTGCTGCACGTTTGTTGAAAGGTTTATATGTTAAGAACTTCCCAATAAGACTCAAACTACGACTCTCCAATGCCTTCAATCTGCCTTCATCAAAGATATGGATAATCTCCTCTTCATCAGATGTCAACTTCATATTACCCAAACCGTCAACCACATCATCTGCCATGCTGTTGAGATCACGAAATAATGAAAGGAAAAATCAATACCCTTAGACCTAGGTCAAGGGAGGGAGAACTCGTGAAGCATGAGAGAGAGAGAACTTCACAGCTATCCAAAATATTAGTAAAACCTCATATTTCTTTAGGTCCGGTTAATGTACCCTAAGGGCATATATTAATAATCTATTTAAGAAAAATTTTATCGGAAATTGAAAAAATAGTAAAAAAGAACTTACAATTTTTTCAATTTTTAATAAAAATTTTACTAAAATAGTTTACTAATATATGCACTAAAACATTCATTAGTAAATCCCTACCTCTTTTTAACATATTCCAAATCTTGTTATCAAAAAATCTGTCATATTACTTTGTGTACTCTTGTAGAGCCACTAGTTACACCGCTGTAAGAACTGAGTACAGCATGTTGTCCTCTCGGGCTCCAGGAAGTAGTTGAAGCCGTGGGCAACCACTAGTCTCTCTCCCTCTCTCTATCTCTCTATTTTTGCTACTCTGTACTTTTATTCTTTGTCTCTCTGTTTTTGCTACTCTGAACTGTAATTCTTTTATATTGCAAGTAGTGTTTTGGTGGAATATAGTAAAGCTGCTGAATGTGCCTAAAAAGAAAGTTACTGTTTTAGTGCTACACAACACTTGAAAAATGTGGCGGAATAGTTCCATTTATGAATGGTAAATTGTACAGTAACAATAAGTTTATGGCTACACCGTTCATTAAAAAAAAAAAAAAAAGTTTATGGCTACACCAAGTTGGCTAGGTACCGACACTCACACACACCCCTAGGTCCATGAAAGTCCAACCTGCAAGTCTTTTCACTAGTTTGCTACCGCATGCACATCCTCCTTCTCCTCCAAAGTGGGCACACTAACCAAAGCATATCCCTCATCTAATCCAATCTAAAAGTATTCACATCAGCTCATCTAAAAGATTCCGTCTATTTTACACCAAAAACCTACTTTTTCTATTTTACATCATCACTTTTACAAAACACCCACATCAGTTCATCTATTCTATCACCTCTCTTATTTAAATAATCAATTTTCTTAATTATTTTATTATTTCTCTCACCTAACCTATTTTTATACGCTCTCTCTCTCTCTATCATATTTTCTGATTTCTTTTTCTCTCTCTTCTATCTCTCCATACCCAGTCTCTCCCTCTCGGTCTATCTCTCTATACTCATCTCTCTCCCTCTCGGTCACAAACCAATTCACATCATCACAGCTCCGATCACAGTTCCGATCACTGATCCACAGCTCCGATCACAAGCATCGATCCACAGCTCCGATCACCGATCCACAGCTCCGATCACAAGCATCGATCCACAGCAGCACCGATCCACAGCTCAGTTCTCCCTAGCTCCGATCCACAAGCACCGATCTCCCTAGCTCCGATCAGGCAAGACCCATACCCACGAGCTCCGATCAAGCGAGACCCACGAGCTCCGATCGTTTCGATAAACACCGATTTGTCTCTTTTTTGTTTTTCCGTTTGGGTTTGTTTGTGTGTGGGTGTGTTTGTGTATCTCTTTTTTTTTTTTTTTTTTAGCAAGTATATCTTTGTGTTGATTTTTCTGTGAGGATGTGTTTGTGTGCATTTGAGGAAAATATTTTTTTTTTAGCAAGTATTTCTTTGTGTTGATTTTTCTGTGAGGATGTGTTTGTGTGCATCTGAGGAAAAGAAGATAAGGAGTTGAGGTCGTTGTGCATGGAGAAGAGAAAGAAAAATTGGTGCGAACGGAAATTAATAAAAAACTAAATACACATGCTATAGTGCCCGTGTAAATTTACACGGGTACTGTAGCTTGTTGAAAATTTTAGATGATTATACACGATTTTAAATGAACTGATGTAGTGTGTTTTTTGCTTCAAAATGTGTTAAAATGGTCAAAATGTGTATTTTACACATTTATACACAATTATCCAAGAGCTAATGTGAATGCTCTAATCTAATCCAGATCCTCTCCATTTCTATTTGAAATGGAGAGAGTCCAGTTAAAGGACCAGATTTGTTTAAAATAAATCAAAGGCTTAAACTGTGCCATGTCAATTAAAATTCAAGCCACTTAACTCTTCAAGTTCAACTGGGGTTAACAAACTTAACTCTTCAAGTTCATCGGGTTAAACTCTTCCCTTAAACTCTTTAAGTTCACTGAATAGAAAGCTCTGTGTTAACTCTATTGAAAAAGAAAAATGCACAACAGAGATGGACACTAAGAACACAAACCAGATTTGATGGGGTTGCAAGGTAGACATGGGAGAACGGTGGCTCACTCCAAGTCGATGAGGTCGGGTCTGGTAGTGTTGTGCACGCTGGGGCTGATGGCGGTGGCAATGGTCATTGGCAGTGACTTGATGGGATCTGGTTTGGAAGATGAACTTGTGGATCTTTCCCCAGATTTGCTTTGATTTTTTATTTAGGTAGGTGATATTATAGCAAATCTAGGGATTTTTTTTTTTTTTTTTTTTATGCTTAAATCTGGGGATATTATAGCAATAGGCATGGGTTCTTTTAATGTACTTGGTATATCATGGTGATATAGAAATAAACCAAGGCACAAGATTAAAAAAATAAAATTTGAGAAAGACGGACGCTTGGCTTAAGACTTAAGAATTCAAACAGCACAGGAGTTCAATAAAAGCTCTGTCATTTTTTATTTGGCTTTCAAGTACCTGAACAAGAAATGCTTTCTCATTGCTTTCTACAAAAATGGCGGCAAGTTTAGTAATTAGCATAATGAGCCTATAGTTCCGATGGAGAGGAGAACTCTCTACCAAAACTAAGCTCTTCTCAAAACTAGGCTTCACAACCTCAGCCCCACGACCCAAAAACCCAGCCTCTCTCATGCCTATTGCTTTGATTTTTTATTTAGGTAGGTGATATTATAGCAAATCTGGGGAAAGATTCACGAGTTGATCTTCCAAACCAAATCCCATAAAATCTGGTTGTGTTCTTAGCAGGGCCGGCTGAAGCTATAGGGGATTTAGGCAACCGGCTAAGGCCCCAACTTCTAAGAGGGCCCCCAAATAGTAATAATATATTATATAATATTAATTTCTCATTTTTTTTAAATGGCCCAGTTTCTCACTCTGAACCTAACATGAAGGCAAAAAAAAAAAAAAAAAGAGCCCGTGAAGATTGAAGGCTAATCCCAACTCCCATCATCAAAAAAAAGAAAAAAAAAAAAAAAAAAAAAAAAAGGAAGAGGCTTGTGAACTGACGTGAAGGCTAATCCCAATTCCCATTATCTGGAAAAAAAAAAAAAAAAAAAAAAAAAAAAAAAAGGGTCGTTTCTCACACTGAAGTGACACTATTCCCATCCCCAAATCTTTTGCTTGCAGAAGAAAAGATTGCAAAAGGTAGAAATCTTTAGCTTATAGGAAAAACCACAGAAAGAAGAAACAGATAAGAAAAGGCAGAAAAAATAAAGAAGAAAAAAAAAACTCTCACTCTCTGACTCTCTTTCCATCTTGATTCTAAAAAAAAAAACACTGTTTTTAGTTAACTTACTCATCAATTGGTGTTAGCAATAGACTTGGTGTGTTCACAGAGCTTCATTTCAGGTTCTTTTTTGCTTTCTCTTCCTTTGCCTCTTTCGTCTTCTTCAGCTGCTGGGTGTCTGAGTTTTTTTTTTTGAAGAGGAGCTGCTGGGTTTTACTCTTTCTTTTTGGCTTTAGATCTTCTTCAGCTGATGGGTGTCTTAGTTTTTTTTTTTTTTTTTGAAGAGGAGCGGCTGGGTCTTTGCTCTTTCTTTTTTGCTTTAGATCTTCTTCAGCTGATGGGTGTCTGAGTTTTTTTTTTTTGGAAGAGGAGCTGCTGGGTTTTTGCTCTTTCTTTTTGGCTATAGATTTCTCTAGAAGCCTATCTGTCTATGGAATGGTCCAGATGACCCCTTAAAGATTTAAAGTATTGTTTTGCTTTTGCTTTTGGCTTTACACGTTTTGTTTTATTCTTCTTTATGGCTTTACACATTTATTTTATTTTATTTTATTTAAGAAATCAGATTTTATTGGGATGGAACCATGAGGGATAGTGGGCTCTAGACTGGTCTTAGTTTTAGTGTGGATCAAGTTGAGTCTTACACATTTTGTTAGTAGGTTGGTCTTAGTAGATTCAATCTTTTACTAAAAAAAAGGTTTAATGCTACACAAAAAAAGAGTATTGATAAGTGATAACAAAATTATAAATTTAGAATAATTTACTTTGTATTGATATTAATTTTAATTTTTTTGTGCAGGTCTAAAGTGTAAAGTGATCATATTAAGTAGAGCTGCATTATGCTTTTGATAAACCAGGTTCTATTGTTTTATACATTAAATTTATATTATTCTAGTTAAATTGTTATTTTTTTTATTATAGATTGTATTTCATTTATTCATAAATATTTTTTAATTACAAATGTCTACTAGAAAATATCCATCTGGATATGAAAAACTAAAAAAAAAAAAAAAAAAAAAAAAAAGATAAAGAGAAGAATTAATTGAATCTCAAAAAGGAGCTATGAACAAATTTATTACTAGTAAAAAACAAAATTTTGTAGAAAATTTGAGTGAAGGTTTCATAAATGAACAAGAAATTCATCAAAAAGAGTTGGAAGATAATGAAGATATACAACAAAATGATAATAATGAATGTAGTCATGATAATGTTCAAACATGTAATGTCACCATTCTTGATAATGAAGCTCAAAATAATTTAGAGGAGAGTGAAAATATTAATGATCAACCTAATTATATTCCAACAAATATTTTTGATCCAAGTCAATGGAAAACAATTGATATAAAATTAAGAGATTTGTTAGTAGAAAATGGTCCAATAAGAGTTGATGATCTAAACTTTCCTATAGATAAGAACTCTAGACATTTTTCTACTACGCATTATATTCGAAAATTACCAAATGGAGAGAAACATGATAGAAAATGGTTAGTGTATTCGAAAGATCTAGATAAAGTATTTTGTTTTTGTTGCAAGTTGTTCAATTCAAAATCTAATACAAATCAACTAGCTAATGGAGGAACTAAGGATTGGAAAAATATTAGTTCTATTCTTAAAAATCACAAAACAACCAATGAGCATATTACTAATATGAATGCTTGGATTGATTTAGAACTAAGATTATTGAAGAATAAAACAATTGATAAAAATGTCCAAGAACAAATTAAGAAAGAGAAAGATCATTGGAAAAAAGTGTTATTAAGAATAATAGCGGTGGTAAAAAATCTTGGTAAAAATAATTTGGCATTCCGAGGAAAAAATGAAAAGATCTATCAAGAAAATAACGGAAATTTTTTAAGTATAATTGAAATGATTGCAGAATTTGATCCAATAATGCAAGAACATGTTCAATGTATTCAACATGGTGCAATCCATAATCATTATCTTGGACATAATATACAAAATGAAGTGATACAATTATTAGCAAATGAAATTAAAAGTAAAATTATAAAAAAGATTAAAGAAGCAAAATACTTTTCAATTATACTTGATTGTACCTCCGATGTAAGTCATCAAGAACAAATGACTCTCATACTAAGATGTGTGGATATTTCAATAAGTCCGATAAAAATAGATGAACATTTTGTGGAATTTTTAAAGGTAGATGATACTTCTGGAAAAGGTCTTTTCAATGAAATTATAAGTGCAACAGAAAATCTTGAACTTGATATTAATGATGTACGTGGACAAGGATATGATAATGGGTCTAATATGAAAGGGAAAAAACAAGGGGTACAAAAAAGAATTCTTGATATAAATCCTAAAGCATTTTACACACCATTTGGTTGTCATAATCTCAACCTTGTCTTATGTGATATGGCTAATTCTTGTCCTAAAGCTACATCTTTTTTTGTAGTACAACATTTATACACACTATTTTCTTCTTCCACAAAGCGATGGAAAATTTTACAAGATAATGTGACAGGTTTAACTCTTAAGCCATTGTCACAAACACATTGGGAAAGTCAAATTGAAAGTGTGAAAGCAATAAAATTTCAAGTTCACGAAATAAGAGATGCTTTGTTACAATTGGCAAATACAAGTGAACATCCCAAAACAAAAAGTGAAGCTAATTGTTTAGCAACATATGAGATTGAAAGTTTTGAGTTTTTGCTAGCTATGACTATTTGGTATGACATATTATTTGCTGTTAACTCTGTTAGTAAAAATTTACAATCGAAAGACATGCATATTGATGTTGCTATAGATCAATTAAAAAGTCTCATGTCTTTTCTAAAAAAATATAGAGAAGATGGATTTACATCTACTATGAATTCATCTAAAGAAATTGCACCAACATGGAAATGGAGCCTATATTTCGTGAAAAACGTACAATTCGTAGGAAGAAACAGTTTGATGAGAATGTCAATAATGAGACAACAAAATCTGCTGAAGAATATTTTAGAATTAATTATTTTTTATATATAGTAGATCAAGCTATTTCTTCAATTGAAAGTAGATTTGAACGATTTCAAATATATGAAAATATTTTTGGTTTTTTATTTAATTTTGAAAAACTAAAATCACTAGATAATGATAGTTTAGAAAAAAATTGTCTTAATCTTGAATGTTTTCTTACACATGAAACTTATTAAGATATTGATGGCTTAAATTTATTTTCAGAACTAAAATTTTTAAAAGAAGTTTTGCAAATAAATGATAACTCTCCAATTAATGTACTAAATTATATAAAGAAGCTAGAATCTTTTCCAAATGCATGTATTGCTTTTAGAATATTACTAACTATACCTATTACAGTTGCTTCCGCAGAAAGAAGTTTTTCAAAATTAAAATTAATAAAATCCTATTTAAGATCAATTATGTCACAAGAATGATTAAGTGGATTAGCCATATTATCAATTGAAAAGGAAATGTTAGCGGAACTTGAATGCAAAAATTTAATTAGTAATTTTGCCTCTCAAAAAGTAAGAAAAATAAATTTTAATTGAAAAAAAATATGAATTTATAATTAAATAAAATAAAAGGCCCCATTTAAAGTATTCGCCTAGGGCCCCCAAATTCATTGAGCCGGCCCTGGTTCTTAGCGTCCATCTTTGTTGTGTATTTTTCTTTTTCAATAGAGTTAACACAGAGTAAACGCAAAGCTTTTCTATTCAGTGAACTTGAAGAGTTTAAGTGAAGAGTTTAAACCCATTTGAACTTGAAGAGTTAAGTTTGTTAACCCCGGTTGAACTTGAAGAGTTTACTGACTTGAATTTTAATTGACGTGGCACAGTTTAAGCCTTTGATTTATTTTAAGCAAATCTGGTCCCTTAACTGGACACTCTCCATTTCAAATAGAAATGGAGAGGATCCAGATCAAATCTACTCAGGTGAAAAAGTTATAGCTTTAAAGTAGCTAACATCCTTATACACGTTTTAACCCATTTTACCGGTGTTTTGTTTTGTTTTGTATCTTTTTTTTCTTTTCACTATTTATATCACTTTTCTTGTTAAGTAATGTTACTAATATTACAAATTTTACTATATTAATCTTATAAGATTATGTATCACCATCACACCAAAAAAAAAAAAAAAAAAAATTTATACAATTTTCTATTATTTTGTCTAGTAACACTAATCACATTCTTACCATGTCAATTTTGTTATTATTATCAATTAATATTTTTTAGATTAATTTTGTTTTTAATATTGACTATAAATCTTACCTCTCTAGACTGAAATCTTGACTCCGTAACAGAATGGACTTTACTATGAATATGAGAGGAATGAAAGAGAATTTATACGAAACCTGAAAGCATGAAAGAGAAGTAGTTCATTCGAAACCTGTTAGTATGAAAAAGAGTACATACAAAACCTGAAAGTATTAAAATAAGAAAGACCTAGACTTAGACGGTGATAAGACTTGGACGGTGAGGATTCGATTAACCCTTTTCTCAGCTCACTATCTAATGGCTGTAACAAAGCTAAGAGTTGTTTAGGGAAGTTCTATTATTTATCAAAGTCCAATAGGCTATAAATTTATATTTTCACACATTTGACTTTGCATTAAATACAAATCCGGACTCTTTGGTTCACCCTACCGAGTTAATATTTTAATTTTACTTGCTCAGAGTGTGAAAGAGAGAGAGATCTAATTAATATGTAGATTTTTAAGGAGAGAGAGAGAGAGAGAGAGAGAGAGAGAGAGAACCCGGTGCAACCTTTATTCTATATAAGGAGGAGTTTCAACATGTCCAAGACCACAGAACTACACAGGCCAGTTCTGTATTGTAAGTTCTAGCTAGACACAGAACACCTGTTTTGAGTGCTGCATATATGTCACAAAGGGTTCTTCGATTTAATCAATAAGAAGTGCATGACCACAAAATCTCATAGTTAGCCTCATATCAAAGCATTGAGGAGCCTAATGGGACAACTTTAGGTAAGGTCTCATTGTTATATTAATTTAGAAAAATAAATCTAACTTTTGACATCAATTTTTCCTTTTTCCATTTAAGAAAACATTCAAGATCTCTAACTCTCACATTTTATAGCATGTATTCTGTGGGGAGACAAAACAAACACATGTTTCATTTTGTTTTTGGATAAAAGTTTACCAGTCATGTAAATAGTTATTTATATTATCATTTTTGGCATAAGAGGGTTACGATTACTTTGTAGAATTAACCCTCTAACACAACTTTGATTCATAAAATAATATTGGTCATAAGCCATAACTATATATATGATTTACTATCACTGATACTCATTGTTATATGAAAATAGATATTGGTATCGTTGAAGTTAAAAGAGGATGTGGAAGCTGAAGGTTGGAGAGGGCAAAAATGACCCTTACCTTTTTAGTACAAATAACTTCGCCGGAAGACAGACATGGGAGCTTGACCCGGATGCTGGTACACCAGAAGAGCGAGCTGAGGTTGAAGAGGCTCGTCAAAATTTCCACAAAAATCGACGTCAATTCCCGGCTTGCGGTGATCTTCTCTGGCGAATGCAGGTACCTTAATTAAACTAATGATTTTTCGGTCAAAACATTAATTTCACGTGTTCACAAGATTTTTTTTTTTTTTTTTAATTACTTTTACACGAGGGAAATATTAACTAATGTTGCTTGACTTTTTTAAGTTAACTATTTTAAGTAAGTTTTTATGGAGAAAAAAATTAATTTTTTTTTTCAATTCTTTCTATTTTTTATATAAATAATGTCAAAAAATTCCTGGAATAATTTATTAATAACTTAACAATTGCCTTAAATCATTTCAACTTAAGGCGATTGTAGTATAAAAAGAAAATTATTATGAATCTCCAATTAATATTAAAAAGTAAGGGAATCAATATCATCCTAACTGACTCCCTTAATATATATATATATATATATATAATCCCAATATATTAATGTGTCAAAAGTAATATAAAATTATATTATACACTCATTCCATATTTTCCAGACCTTTCTTTTTCTATTTGCTTTTTCTCCACCTTTTCTACATCCATGCGTTACTCGTTTTTGTTGCTTCCTAACCCAATTTTGACAAAATCACCAACAGTAAAGTTACAAAATTACACTTAGCCTCCTTAAAACTAGTAAACTCCCAAAAAAAAAAAAAAAAGTCTAACTTAGGCTTTTTTCTTGTTTTTGGGGGGGGGGGGGGGGAGAGTTTGCTATTTTTATGGTGACTAATGTTAAAACTAGTAAACTCCCAAAAAAAAAAAAAAAAAAAAAGCCTAACTTAGGCTTTTTTTCTTTTTTTGGGGGGGGGGGGGGGGGGAGAGTTTGCTATTTTTATGGTGACTAATGTAATTTTATTGAACAAACAAATTGCTAATTTTAGGACGGCTCATTGCCCCTAAAGCCAAAGCCAAAGAATGTCTCTATCCCTACTCTAAAGGCACCCATCAACATGACCATTTGAATAATGATATGACCTTTCTTTATTTTATTCAATAACAGTCTCACACGTCACAACAATTTTAACAAATTCTTTAAGTATCTTACTTCAACCCATGATGTAGTAATTAAAAAGGTCATCCATTATAGTTTTTATTGAGTCATATGACTTGTTTAAATAATACAGATAGATATGGATAATCTTATAAATTGTCACGTAATTAATTGGAAAAAATAGCTCTAATAATGTTTGATTTGGTATTGTCTGTTACTTACTTGATCAAGTATTTTGATATTAATAGGTTTTTGAAGTGTAAAATAATTTTTGTAGTTTTTTCTTAGATAAATGCCATATCATCTATAAAAAAAAAAGTCAAGTCACTATTTCTTTAGCCATGTAAATAATACCATTAACATCAATTAACAAACGAACTTATATAATTTAATTTTAAAACTTGAAAGACTAATAGTACTCACTTAAAATTTAAAA